>NC_073351.2:2835000-3135000 GCF_027580225.2 Misgurnus anguillicaudatus
CGTTGCGCCACGAGATCTAACGCAACCGGGCTGGCACCTGATCTGGCTCCGTAGACCCAGCTGATTGGATCATCCCTGCAAACCGTTTCCAGCAGACGACTCCTAAGATGCAAGTTTTCCTTGTTGTACACGTTTGATGCTTATACATGCAAAGAAAGATAGGAATCCTTTCTGGCTTGCTTCAAAAATTGTGGGGCTTGCGACTCCACTCTTTTATTATGGGAAAGGTGTTGGACTCCTGCAGATGGAACAGTGGAAGGAAATTGATTTCTGACATATCACTGTCTATTCTCAATTTTTTCCTCAGCGCCGCAAAGAGGGAAGGAACAATTCCTTAACATCAAACAGTGCTAAGGTGGACAAAAACATGGGGTGACACAGATCTGTCCGATTGAGCAGTGCAGCCAGAACAACCGGCTTGCAGACACTCGGGTGGCCCAGAATAACCGCTCACCAAAATCTCAAGTCACAAAAGGACAACGTTCTGAAAGCAAAACGCCAGGAAGGCCTGAAATTGCCACTCTCTCCACCTCCAAAACACTGTTTGTCAGACGAGTTCTCCCATATGGTCTAGCGGTTAGGATTCCTGGTTTTCACCCAGGCGGCCCGGGTTCGACTCCCGGTATGGGAAGCCGTGACCTTTTGCATCTCTTCCAGATTGAAATACCTCGCTGCTTTGTGGGGTTGATGTGTTGAGTCAAGTGGGTAAAAAAATCCTCCTCTCTCCCGATATTTGCCTTTTTTGAGCTCACGCAAATTATAAAATGGCGGAAACTGATTCATGACAAATTACTGTATTTCCTCATTGGTTACCTCGCCTGTACGAAGATGGAAAAATTCTTAATGACTCAGTGGTGCTAAAGTGGACATTCATGCGGTGACCTACTGATCTGTCTGATAATTAGTGAGGTCAAAGGGATTGGCCGGCTCACACTCAGGTTGCCCACAACACCCATTCTCCAAAAGCTTATGTCTCTATAGTACAGCGCTACAATCCTTGCGAGACTTCATAACTGCAACAAACAACCACTGATCCCGACGTGATTTGAACACGCAACCTTCTGATCTGGAGTCAGACGCGCTACCGTTGCGCCACGAGATCTAACGCAACCGGGCTGGCACCTGATCTGGCTCCGTAGACCCAGCTGATTGGATCATCCCTGCAAACCGTTTCCAGCAGATGACTCCTAAGATGCAAGTTTTCCTTGTTGTACACGTTTGATGCTTATACATGCAAAGAAAGATAGGAATCCTTTCTGGCTTGCTTCAAAAATTGGGGGGCTTGCGACTCCACTCTTTTATTATGGGAAAGGTGTTGGACTCCTGCAGATGGAACAGTGGAAGGAAATTGATTTCTGACATATCACTGTCTATTCTCAATTTTTTCCTCAGCGCCGCAAAGAGGGAAGGAACAATTCCTTAACATCAAACAGTGCTAAGGTGGACAAACATGGGGTGACACAGATCTGTCCGATTGAGCAGTGCAGCCAGAACAACCGGCTTGCCGACACTCGGGTGGCCCAGAATAACCGCTCACCAAAATCTCAAGTCACAAAAGGACAACGTTCTGAAAGCAAAACGCCAGGAAGGCCTGAAATTGCCACTCTCTCCACCTCCAAAACACTGTTTGTCAGACGAGTTCTCCCATATGGTCTAGCGGTTAGGATTCCTGGTTTTCACCCAGGCGGCCAGGGTTCGACTCCCGGTATGGGAAGCCGTGACCTTTTGCATCTCTTCCAGATTGAAATACCTCGCTGCTTTGTGGGGTTGATGTGTTGAGTCAAGTGGGTAAAAAAATCCTCCTCTCTCCCAATATTTGCCTTTTTTGAGCTCACGCAAATTATAAAGTGGCGGAAACTGATTCATGACAAATTACTGTATTTCCTCATTGGTTACCTCGCCTGTACGAAGAGGGAAAAATTCTTAATGACTCAGTGGTGCTAAAGTGGACATTCATGCGGTGACCTACTGATCTGTCTGATAATTAGTGAGGTCAAAGGGATTGGCCGGCTCACACTCAGGTTGCCCACAACACCCATTCTCCAAAAGCTTATGTCTCTATAGTACAGCACTACAATCCTTGCTAGACTTCATAACTGCAACAAACAACCACTGATCACGACGTGATTTGAACACCCAACCTTCTGATCTGGAGTCAGACGCGCTACCGTTGCGCCACGAGATCTAACGCAACCAGGCTGGCACCTGATCTGGCTCCGTAGACCCAGCTGATTGGATCATCCCTGCAAACCGTTTCCAGCAGACGACTCCTAAGATGCAAGTTGTCCTTGTTGTACACGTTTGATGCTTATACATGCAAAGAAAGATAGGAATCCTTTCTGGCTTGCTTCAAAAATGGGGGGGCTTGCGACTCCACTCTTTTATTATGGGAAAGGTGTTGGACTCCTGCAGATGGAACAGTGGAAGGAAATTGATTTCTGACATATCACTGTCTATTCTCAATTTTTTCCTCAGCGCCGCAAAGAGGGAAGGAACAATTCCTTAACATCAAACAGTGCTAATGTGGACAAAAACATGGGGTGACACAGATCTGTCCGATTGAGCAGTGCAGCCAGAACAACCGGCTTGCCGACACTCGGGTGGCCCAGAATAACCGCTCACCAAAATCTCAAGTCACAAAAGGACAACGTTCTGAAAGCAAAACGCCAGGAAGGCCTGAAATTGCCACTCTGTCCACCTCCAAAACACTGTTTGTCAGATGTGTTGTCCCATATGGTCTAGCAGTTAGGATTCCTGGTTTTCACCCAGGCGGCCCGGGTTCGACTCCCGGTATGGGAAGCCGTGACCTTTTGCATCTCTTCCAGATTGAAATACCTCGCTGCTTTGTGGGGTTGATGTGTTGAGTCAAGTGGGTAAAAAAATCCTCCTCTCTCACAATATTTGCCTTTTTTGAGCTCACGCAAATTATAAAGTGGCGGAAACTGATTCATGACAAATTACTGTATTTCCTCATTGGTTACCTCGCCTGTACGAAGAGGGAAAAATTCTTAATGACTCAGTGGTGCTAAAGTGGACATTCATGCGGTGACCTACTGATCTGTCTGATAATTAGTGAGGTCAAAGGGATTGGCCGGCTCACACTCAGGTTGCCCACAACACCCATTCTCCAAAAGCTTATGTCTCTATAGTACAGCGCTACAATCCTTGCGAGACTTCATAACTGCAACAAACAACCACTGATCCCGACGTGATTTGAACACGCAACCTTCTGATCTGGAGTCAGACGCGCTACCGTTGCGCCACGAGATCTAACGCAACCGGGCTGGCACCTGATCTGGCTCCGTAGACCCAGCTGATTGGATCATCCCTGCAAACCGTTTCCAGCAGACGACTCCTAAGATGCAAGTTGTCCTTGTTGTACATGTTTGATGCTTATACATGCAAAGAAAGATAGGAATCCTTTCTGGCTTGCTTCAAAAATTGGGGGGCTTGCGACTCCACTCTTTTATTATGGGAAAGGTGTTGGACTCCTGCAGATGGAACAGTGGAAGGAAATTGATTTCTGACATATCACTGTCTATTCTCAATTTTTTCCTCAGCGCCGCAAAGAGGGAAGGAACAATTCCTTAACATCAAACAGTGCTAAGGTGGACAAACATGGGGTGACACAGATCTGTCCGATTGAGCAGTGCAGCCAGAACAATCGGCTTGCCGACACTCGGGTGGCCCAGAATAACCGCGATCTGGCTCCGTAGACCCAGCTGATTGGATCATCCCTGCAAACCGTTTCCAGCAGACGACTCCTAAGATGCAAGTTGTCCTTGTTGTACGCGTTTGATGCTTATACATGCAAAGAAAGATAGGAATCCTTTCTGGCTTGCTTCAAAAATGGGGGGGCTTGCGCCCCACTCTTTTATTATGGGAAAGGTGTTGGACTCCTGCAGATGGAACAGTGGAAGGAAATTGATTTCTGACATATCACTGTCTATTCTCAATTTTTTCCTCAGCGCCGCAAAGAGGGAAGGAACAATTCCTTAACATCAAACAGTGCTAAGGTGGACAAAAACATGGGGTGACACAGATCTGTCCGATTGAGCAGTGCAGCCAGAACAACCGGCTTGCAGACACTCGGGTGGCCCAGAATAACCGCTCACCAAAATCTCAAGTCACAAAAGGACAACGTTCTGAAAGCAAAACGCCAGGAAGGCCTGAAATTGCCACTTTCTCCACCTCCAAAACACTGTTTGTCAGACGAGTTCTCCCATATGGTCTAGCGGTTAGGATTCCTGGTTTTCACCCAGGCGGCCCGGGTTCGACTCCCGGTATGGGAAGCCGTGACCTTTTGCATCTCTTCCAGATTGAAATACCTCGCTGCTTTGTGGGGTTGATGTGTTGAGTCAAGTGGGTAAAAAAATCCTCCTCTCTCCCGATATTTGCCTTTTTTGAGCTCACGCAAATTATAAAATGGCGGAAACTGATTCATGACAAATTACTGTATTTCCTCATTGGTTACCTCGCCTGTACGAAGATGGAAAAATTCTTAATGACTCAGTGGTGCTAAAGTGGACATTCATGCGGTGACCTACTGATCTGTCTGATAATTAGTGAGGTCAAAGGGATTGGCCGGCTCACACTCAGGTTGCCCACAACACCCATTCTCCAAAAGCTTAAGTCTCTATAGTACAGCGCTACAATCCTTGCGAGACTTCATAACTGCAACAAACAACCACTGATCCCGACGTGATTTGAACACGCAACCTTCTGATCTGGAGTCAGACGCGCTACCGTTGCGCCACGAGATCTAACCGACCGGGTTGGCACCTGATCTGGCTCCGTAGACCCAGCTGATTGGATCATCCCTGCAAACCGTTTCCAGCAGACGACTCCTAAGATGCAAGTTTTCCTTGTTGTACACGTTTGATGCTTATACATGCAAAGAAAGATAGGAATCCTTTCTGGCTTGCTTCAAAAATTGGGGGGCTTGCGACTCCACTCTTTTATTATGGGAAAGGTGTTGGACTCCTGCAGATGGAACAGTGGAAGGAAATTGATTTCTGACATATCACTGTCTATTCTCAATTTTTTCCTCAGCGCCGCAAAGAGGGAAGGAACAATTCCTTAACATCAAACAGTGCTAAGGTGGACAAACATGGGGTGACACAGATCTGTCCGATTGAGCAGTGCAGCCAGAACAACCGGCTTGCCGACACTCGGGTGGCCCAGAATAACCGCTCACCAAAATCTCAAGTCACAAAAGGACAACGTTCTGAAAGCAAAACGCCAGGAAGGCCTGAAATTGCCACTCTCTCCACCTCCAAAACACTGTTTGTCAGACGAGTGCTCCCATATGGTCTAGCGGTTAGGATTCCTGGTTTTCACCCAGGCGGCCCGGGTTCGACTCCCGGTATGGGAAGCCGTGACCTTTTGCATCTCTTCCAGATTGAAATACCTCGCTGCTTTGTGGGGTTGATGTGTTGAGTCAAGTGGGTAAAAAAATCCTCCTCTCTCCCAATATTTGCCTTTTTTGAGCTCACGCAAATTATAAAGTGGCGGAAACTGATTCATGACAAATTACTGTATTTCCTCATTGGTTACCTCGCCTGTACGAAGAGGGAAACATTCTTAATGACTCAGTGGTGCTAAAGTGGACATTCATGCGGTGACCTACTGATCTGTCTGATAATTAGTGAGGTCAAAGGGATTGGCCGGCTCACACTCAGGTTGCCCACAACACCCATTCTCCAAAAGCTTATGTCTCTATAGTACAGCGCTACAATCCTTGCGAGACTTCATAACTGCAACAAACAACCACTGATCCCCATGTGATTTGAACACGCAACCTTCTGATCTGGAGTCAGACGCGCTACCGTTGCGCCACGAGATCTAACGCAACCGGGCTGGCACCTGATCTGGCTCCGTAGACCCAGCTGATTGGATCATCCCTGCAAACCGTTTCCAGCAGACGACTCCTAAGATGCAAGTTGTCCTTGTTGTACACGTTTGATGCTTATACATGCAAAGAAAGATAGGAATCCTTTCTGGCTTGCTTCAAAAATTGGGGGGCTTGCGACTCCACTCTTTTATTATGGGAAAGGTGTTGGACTCCTGCAGATGGAACAGTGGAAGGAAATTGATTTCTGACATATCACTGTCTATTCTCAATTTTTTCCTCAGCGCCGCAAAGAGGGAAGGAACAATTCCTTAACATCAAACAGTGCTAAGGTGGACAAAAACATGGGGTGACACAGATCTGTCCGATTGAGCAGTGCAGCCAGAACAACCGGCTTGCAGACAATCGGGTGGCCCAGAATAACCGCTCACCAAAATCTCAAGTCACAAAAGGACAACGTTCTGAAAGCAAAACGCCAGGAAGGCCTGAAATTGCCACTCTCTCCACCTCCAAAACACTGTTTGTCAGACGTGTTGTCCCATATGGTCTAGCGGTTAGGATTCCTGGTTTTCACCCAGGCGGCCCGGGTTCGACTCCCGGTATGGGAAGCCGTGACCTTTTGCATCTCTTCCAGATTGAAATACCTCGCTGCTTTGTGGGGTTGATGTGTTGAGTCAAGTGGGTAAAAAAATCCTCCTCTCTCCCAATATTTGCCTTTTTTGAGCTCACGCAAATTATAAAGTGGCGGAAACTGATTCATGACAAATTACTGTATTTCCTCATTGGTTACCTCGCCTGTTCGAAGAGGGAAAAATTCTTAATGACTCAGTGGTGCTAAAGTGGACATTCATGCAATGACCTACTGATCTGTCTGATAATTAGTGAGGTCAAAGGGATTGGCCGGCTCACACTCAGGTTGCCAACAACACTCATTCTCCAAAAGCGTATGTCTCTCTAGTACAGCGCTACAAATCTCGCGAGACTTCATAACTGCAACAAACGACCTCTAATATAGACTGGATTTAACTCTCTGTATGAGAAGTCGCTGCATTTTACAGCTTTTCCAGTTTGAAATGCCCCACTTTTATATCTAGAGGATCTGTTGAGTAAAGGGCTCGTTATAGTTGTGCATAGGTCCTACGGTGTAGCCGCGACGGTGTAGGTTCCGTGTCGGTTTTCATTTATACTTTTGCGTCATCGTCCGCGTTTACGTGCAAACACACGCGCAGACCGCTGGTAGGCAGTATCGACGCGTATAACCACAATAGCAGCGCGACCGTCAAAGAAGAAGCTTAGCAAGTTAACACACAAACAATGAAGAAACAGCAACTTGCTGTGTATGTTTTGAGATGACCAGCAGTAAGAAAAGTAAATAAACAGCGACTTTTGTTGCAGTTTGAGTTAAATCACTCCTCAACCTGGCTAATCTTTGTTTTCAACGTTGCAAACGGAAATACCTATGACACAGTTTTTTTACCTAACGGGAGGGGTTCTGGTGGACCAATCACAGCGCTTGCGGTCTGCATAGAACTGACGCGCTGTTAAAAACTTTGCGAGGTACATGTCAGGCTATGCAGAGCTACACAAAGGCTACGGATAACTTACGGCATAGAGCTTACGCACGACTATAAATCGGGCTTAAGGAGGGCCTGAAACTTCTCTCTCTCCTCCCCTTAATTTGACCTATAGCCTAAGGCTAAACAAACCACACTCACTTTTAGTCCTTTGCACTCTCATTTGTTGCCACATCATTTCAAGAACCTGACGCAAGTTATTGCTTTGGAATTCTACATTTACATTTACTGCAACACACATTGTGCTTTCCACCCAACATAATCATTCAGTTCGCTTAGGGGGTCTTTTTAGTCTGTGGGACCTTATTAGTCCATTTAAAAAATCACATATCTCTTCAGCACTCAACTCATCTTGCTGTACTGACACATCAGCATCTTGCACCACTATAGATAAAAAAAAAACTTGGTGAATTTCAGTTTAACATCCCTCTACACCTTGCTCTCCACAGGTTCATCATTCAGCATGTTCATTTCAACCTGTTGCTCATTAAAAACGCAACAATTTTTCCCGTCGTTAAACTACAGGGCCCAAAGAATTTACAAATGTGTGGAAATCTAAAACGATCTTTTGCCTAAAAAAAGGTTTTCATCTCACCATATCCAAAAGTCATCATATACAATTAATCTGTGGGGTAGCGTTAAAAAAAATCTAAATAATATATTTGTACTTGTTAAAACACCCGGCTACCAGGCTATAGGTGAAGTCCTGTAATCTGTCCTCATTTATGTCCAAGAAACACAATAATGATCTTTTACATATTAATCCAACTTTAAGCAAAGTCCACACACTTTGTCGTCCTGTTTATAGCTGCATATTAACACAACTCATGCGCTTTAAGTTTATAAACAAAATACCACAGAAAAATGATGTACATTAAAATTACAGACTGTACAAAAAGATTGGCGTAGTGGCAGTGATGTCACCCATAGGTTTCTGAAGATTGTTTTTGAAGCTTAAAGTAGGCGGTGCCTGCCCTCACCATCCTGGCCGCGCGTCACCATGCATCACTCTTCACTTAAGTGGCCACGCCCTTAACTATCAGAACTTTAAGGCTTAATATAATTTAAACGGATGAGTTACAAAAAAAATTTACCCCCCTCACAGTTGTCATGAAGGGCAAACTTAGCTATACAGACCAAAAACAATTTTTGTACCAGGCTGTAAACATATTATTTTCTACTGTAAAGTTGGCCATTTTAACATGGGGGTCTATGGGAATTGACTCCCTTTTGGAGTCTCTAGCAGCCAGTCGATGAATTGCAGTATTGGCTTCATCAGAGAAATTGAAAGGTTGCCCCTCGATTAAAACGTTTTTCTAAATAAAAAACAAGATAACTGAAGTATGTTTTTACCATTAAACAACTATTGTTATAAAATAATAAAAAAACAACTTTGTTCTTGAATATATTTGAAACATCAAATAAGACAAAAGAATAAGCAAGTAGAGTAAATTACCTTTTTGCAACTACAACTGATCTTCTTGAAACGTTGTAGCTGGGTCTCTAACTGCAAACGTTCTTCAGATGGAGTTAACTAATTGTAGTAGAAGCACATCTGTGACTTAATGAACTCAGGCCAACAGTAGATATGCACATGTGTTTCTAATATGGATTTATCCCACACTGAAAAAAATGATTCATTGGATTTAATCAATTTTTTTAAGGTAAGTGGTTGCAATCAATTTATTTAAGCTACATTTAAACAAAAGTTTTATATTTTATTTTACGTTACTAATCTTTTTTGTTTAAATGTAGCTTAAATAAATTGATTGCAACCACTTACCTTAAAAAAATTGATTAAATTCAATGAATCATTTTTTTCAGTGCAAGTTAAACTGTTTTTAGCCGAGGTTGGCTGACCCGGGAAAAAACATCTTTCAGCCAGAAGTTGTGTGGATAGGTGGCATGGCTCTAGCACGTTATCTTTTCAACCATGTTGACATTGAGCTGACAGTGCCCAATTTCAGCCAGAATCAGCACTAATGTGCTTGCTAGTTGGGAGCTTGTAAAAGAAATGTGAGAAAAATACTGCACTAAACTTTATTCCCCACAGGGAATCACTTTAGAAAGTTTGAACCAAACCAGTCTGGATCTACTGGGATCCCTGTGTGCTAACAAGGAGCAATTGAGAATGTCAGTCCACCAGTGCATGCACAGAATTGTACTATGAATAACATGATGCCTTCTTGACTAACAATTTGTTTAATGAGCAACAGGTTGAAATGAACATGCTGAATGATGAACCTGTGGAGAGCAAGGTGTAGAGGGATGTTAAACTGAAATTCACCAAGATATTTCATCCGTAGTGGTGCAAGATGCTGATGTGTCAGTACAGCAAGATGAGTTGAGTGCTGAAGAGATATGTGATTTTTTTTTATTGGACTAAGAAGGTCCCACAGATTAAAGAGACCCCCTAAGTGAACTGAATGATTATGTTGGGTGGAAAGCACAATGTGTGTTCCAGGATGTAAATGTGGAATACCAAAACAATAACTTACGTCAGGTTCTTGAAATGATGCGGCAACAAATGAGAGTGCAAAGAACTCAAAGTGAGTGTGGTTTGTTTAACCTTTATTTTAGCCTTTTGGAAATTGTATTTTTTGGCACAACCCCAATATGTCAACCCATCACAAAAATGATAAAAATTCCTTTAATTTTAAGCATGTTTCATGTTTCTGTTCCTGACTGCACAAAGGTCATGGATTCGGTTGGATAACATGTAAACATTGAAAGTATTGTAAGTCACTTTGGATAATTCTGCCAAACAGAATGTGAACTGGTCTATATACATTTAATGTGTGCTGTTCAAAAATTTTCTGCCTAACAGTGACAAGTTTAAAATAAATGGATATGACAATTCATTTAAAATATATGACTTTCACTTAAACAGAGTTATAGTGTATAAAGATCATTTGAGGTACTTTGAACCAAGCTATCAATAAAGGGTGAATTACCCCGAGGTCAGTGGCTGCAAGTAAAATGGTCTGCATTTAGCTGTGAAGGATGAAGGAATTTTACAAATTAAAATCAACAAAAAAACATTTTTTTTATTATTATTTTAATCAGTAATGTGTTCTGCTGAGGAATCTGAATCAAACTGATTGGTCATACTGGCAAATCTTTTTATCACATGACAACAAATTTTATGGGCTGCTGTGTATAACAGAAGTTCTGTTCATTTTGTGATGTCCACTGCTCCTGTCTCTGCTCTGCCCACTTCACTTCTTCAGTTCAGACTCATGTTGTAGCTGTCATGTGTAACAGAGACGCTTCGCTTCAGATGAACAGACTTCAACATATCAAGGACCATATTTTATCTGAGGAG
Source organism: Misgurnus anguillicaudatus (assembly GCF_027580225.2). Taxonomy (NCBI): domain Eukaryota; kingdom Metazoa; phylum Chordata; class Actinopteri; order Cypriniformes; family Cobitidae; genus Misgurnus; species Misgurnus anguillicaudatus. Next base: position 2,845,751 of record NC_073351.2, read on the forward strand.
AAGGTAAGACTGTGTCTAAACAACCAACAATTCTAGACTGTGTGTCGAGACCCATCCCTTACGAAAATTAACCATGGTTTCAATATAGTTAAAACCAAAAATAACATATGAAGAGTTTCGTTGCAAAACTAGATAAATCCATTTTTTAAATTTTTTGTCAAAACATGTTTATTATTATGTTATCATGTTATTATTTTGTTTTATGGTGCAACTTAGCTGTATTTTTTAAGTTATGAAGGTTTAAATCAAAACAAACCAACTGCAGTTGAATTGAAATTAATTGGAATGCACAACCAAAAAACGAGATTTCTGAACAATTAAAAAACGGTGGTTATCTCGTTTTGCAACGAAACTCTTCATATATACACGGTTTTGACAACCATGGTTCTGCTGATAGTAATTAATACACAAAATAACCATGGTTACTAAATTTTTACCACAATAAAATATTGGTATTTGGTAATTTTCGTAAGGGGTGTGTCAATGCCATGAAGTTTTCACTTTATATAGGTGGCCTGTACTGCAATCAGGCCTAATTTGTTTTACAGAGTGGCAATTTTTCTGAAACTGTCAATAACAATAGTGTTAGATATTGGTGTCAAGTCTCAGACCACAAGTAAAATGCTGTTGAACCACTGTGTTTGTTCATCATTTTAGTCACCATAAAAAAGCATGAAAAGTAATTTTGTTTAATTAAAATTAGTTTATTCTTTTTAACTTACACTATTATGGGCCCTATTTTAACGATCTAAGCGCATTGTCTAAAGCGCACAACGCAACGTCTAAATGGGCGTGTCCGAATCCACTTTTGCTAATTTAACGACGGGAAAAATGGTTTTTGCGCTGAACGCATGGTCGAAAAGGGTAGGTCCTATTGTAATGGGAGTATTTTGGGCGTAACGTGCAGTAAACCAATGAGAGACTCAGCTCTCATCCCCTTTAAAAGCAAGTTGCGCTGGCGCTATGTCTAATCCCTATTTAGACGACGGACTTTGTAAACTGAAAAACTAAGCGGAGGTAGAAGATCCCCAGTTTAAGATTAATGTTAAATAATTGTGTTGTTTTTCCACTTGTATTGAAATTGTTATTTTTTTTATTAAAACCTTTAAAACCCGTTTTCTTTTACTCATGGAAGTATAATTATAAGCAGGCTTGTAATTGCTTTAAATGTATAGCTATCCAATATCATCAAAACATAATTTACAAGTATCTAAGATAAGGTTTGTACTCTAAAAATACTTTATTTGTAACAAACAGGAGATAAAGAATTTACAAACGGCTCTCCGCAGGTTTCAGCACTTTGGACAGCGGTTTTTTTAGCAAAGAGTTTTTTTTAAGCATTGCTTAAAATTGTTTCTCATCTCACCATATCCGCAGGTACATCATATACAATAAATCCGTGAGGTAGCATTAAAAAAACATTTAAAAACAGATGCATTTGTTTAAAGCAAAGCTTTTATTTACTTACCAGGCTACAGGTGAAGCAGCTCTTTACGCCTTCTAACGTCTCATAATAAGTCCTCAATTATGTCCAAGAGACTCAATAATAATCTTTTACATTCAATCCTTTAATCTTTCATATTTAAAAGCATTTTTGTGCTGCTGGGCATTCATGTACTTTGTCATAAGCAAACCCGCGTTGTCCTCCCGTTTATAGGCGCATATTAATGCGCTCTTTAAATAACATAAAACACATTGCGCCATTGACTTTAGACTTTAGACCAGGTTTTTGTTGGTCAATGGCGTAGTCTATTTTAGTTGCCTCAAAATAGCAACGCGCCAACAATGCGCCTGAACACGCCTCGTTTTCAGACCAGAACGCCCATGGGCGCAAAAGGGGGCGCAAATGCATTTGCTATTTAAACAACGCGGCGCTAAACGTGAAAATTAGGGTGGAAACTAGCGAAAGACACTTGCGTCGCGCATTGCGCTGCATTGCGCCGGGTGTAAGATAGAGCCCTATATGTCTCGGGCTTTGGTGACCCTTTACACTTTTAGGGCCCTATTTTAACGATCTAAGCGCATTGTCTAAAGCGCACAGCGCAACGTCTATATGGGCGTGTCCGAATCCACTTTTGCTAATTTAACGACGGGAAAAATCGTTTTTGCGCCGAGCGCATGGTCGAAAAAGGTAGGTCCTATTGTAATGGGAGTATTTTGGGCGTAACGTGCAGTAAACCAATGAGAGTCACAGCTTTCATTCCCTTTAAAAGCAAGTTGCGCTGGCGCTATGTCTAATCCCTATTTAGATGACGGACTTTGTAAACTGAAAAACTAAGCGGAGGTAGAAGATCCCCAGTTTAAGATTAATGTTAAATAATTGTTTTGTTTTTCCCTTATATTGAAATTGTTATTTTTTTATTAAAACCTTTAAAACCCGTTTTCTTTTACTCATGGAAGTAAAAAGCAGGCTTGTAATTGCTTTAAATGTATGGCTATCCAATATCATCAAAAAATAATTTACAAGTATGTAAGATAAGGTTTGTACTCTAAAAATACTTTATTTGTGACAAACAGGAGATAAAGAAATTACAAACGGCTCTCCTCACGTTTCAGCACTTTGGACAGCGTTTTTTTTAGCAAAGAGTTTTTTTAAGCATTACTTACAAATGTTTCTCATCTCGCCATATCCACAGGTACATCATATACAATAAATCCGTGAGGTAGCATTAAAAAAAAAACATTTAAAAACAGATGCATTTGTTTAAAGCAAAGCATTTATTTACTTATCAGGCTGCAGGTGAAGCAGCTCTTTGCGCCTTCTAACGTCTCATAATCAGTCCTCCTTTATAAATATGTCCAAGAGACTCAATAATAATCTCTTACATTCAATCCTTTAATCTTTCATATTTAAAAGCATCTTTGTGCTGCTGCGCATTCATGTACTTTGTGATAAGCAAACCTGTGTTGTCCTCCCGTTTATAGGCGCATATTACTAATGCGCTCTTTAAATAACATAAAACATATTGCGCCATTGACTTTAGACTTTAGACCAGGTTTTTGTTGGTCAATGGCGTAGTCTATTTTAGTTGCCTCAAAATAGCAACGCGCCAACAATGCGCCTGAACACACCTCGTTTTTCAGACCAGAACGCCCATGGGGGCAAAGGGGGCGCAAATGCATTTGCTATTTAAACAACGCGGCGCTAAACGTGAAAATTAGGGTGGAAACTAGCGAAAGACACTTGCGTCGCGCATTGCGCTGCATTGCGCCGGGTGTAAGATAGAGCCCTTAACCTTAAATAATTATAAAACAGATATTGTTTTAAATGTATGTGTTTTTTTTCCGTTCTTAAATTTTTAAGAGATTTTAAATGTTTTCTCTGTTTGCCAAAAACAAACTATATCATAGAATTTATAAACTCGTTGTCCAACTTGCAAAAGCATATTGAATTGAAGGAACTTAACTTCCAGTCTCTGTTTAATGGTCTGACTAGTGGCTAAACTGAACACTGGGACATATACCTCATGGAAAATAACAAATGTTTTGGTTTCCAAAAGAGTTAACATTGTATACATTATATAGTACACAGTAACATTAGCTCAGTGTAGTTTTTGATACGCTTTAGCTATGATTTGTACTAAGGTCATCTACTTGTTTTTTATTTTGCCTGTTATCAGAAATAAACTACTTTAAAAGTACTCTGTTGTTATTGTTTATGTGCAGAGTTTACTGGAAGTTATGTTTGTTCCAAGAAAGCCCTTCGTTTTTGTTTTTACTGCTGAAACCGTCTATACTAATTGCAGGGAGTAGTAAATGCACTTTAAAATGCACTTTTGCTTTAAAAGCTGTCACTTTGCTGTTTATTGTTAGATTTATGTGAACACGGATGTCGCATATGAGTCGTGTCTTAAGTAAATGTAAACATTCTGGACAAAATTTGCATATATTAAAAAGATTGGATCTGTGCATTAAGACCAGTGTTAACATAGCCCAATTTTGTTTAAAAAACATATTGCCATGTTATGTTGGGTTGTTCCCTTTTAAGGCTTTGTAGGTGATTAGCAATATTTTAAAATGTATCCGATATTTAACTTGTAGCCAGTGTAAGGATGCCAAAATTGGGCAAAATGAACTGTGTTACTTTAGTAAAATCATGTTTTGACAACCATGGTTAATTTTCATAAGGGTTTGTCCAGTCACAGATAGTGTACAAACAATCTAACCCAATACGACTCAATTTTTCTTTATATCTTGTTTTGTCGAGCTGCAAAAGTGATTAAGGCTAAACAGAACACTATTCATTTCCAATAAGGGGGAATGGATTGTTTTCCCCATACCTCACGCCACGCCTCCAGTCATGATGACATCAACCAAGGCTATGATTGTCTGAATGTTAGTTCACTAAAATCTAAGTAACAAATCTAAGGCTGCATCTGAAACCGCCTACTCCCATACTATATAGTAGGTGAAAAGCAGTAGGCAAGGCGAGAAGTCTGTCTGAATTTATAGTATTCCAAGAACAGTAGGCAAAAGTACTCGGATGACCTACTACTTCTGGCAAGTTCCCGAAGTGTTCATTCGATAGACCCTTCACTATCCCGTGAACCCCATGGAGAGGGGTTATCCAATGAAGAAGAAGGAGAGGCTTGTTTTATTCAAAAAGGTCCAAAAGCGGGAATGCAGCTCATTTCAAATGCAACTACATATGAAGAGTTTGGTTCCAAAACGCGATAAACGCCATTTTTGAAAAAAAAAAGAGTTACTGCCAAAATCAGTATTATATCAGGTCAGGGTTTAAAAGTAAATAATTAATTTTACGCAAAATCCAATATCCGCCGTGTTATTCTGTCACACTGTAAAAAATAAATTGTTGGCTCAATGAATAATTTTTTAGTAACTAGTTCCACAGAAATTTTACGTTCACTCAATTTCTGTCTCCAAAGTGTTACCTGGATTGATGTTTTTTAGTTGGCCCAAATTTGACTCAAATATAAAAAAGTATGTTGGCTCAATTAGCTTTATAGTTCATTCAACTAAAATGTTTTAATCAGTTGAATCTTTAAAAACTTACAGCAAAGACTCTGTCAATTAAAATTTAAGCATTCACTCAATGTTTGATGTGTTACTTCAATTAATATTTATTTATTATTTGGGATTTTTTAAATAACATTTTTAAATTATTTATCAAATAATTTATGCTGGTGTTGTAAACAAAATAATTAACTTCAGTCACATAAAAACAAAAGCTTTTTATTCACTTATTCACTTATCATACAGACTGAACATACAGAATTAAGTCTTCTTTAAATAGAGGGCATAAAACAGTCCAAAAAGACTCCAAAGTCAGTCAGAACATCTCCAGGGCCATTTAGGAGACTTTCCTCAGCCAGTCCAAGCGGAGACTGTCTCGCTATGTCTCGGGTCTGCCTCTCACATTATCTGCGCTCTGGTTTGATAAACAGAGGAATATAAACACACACACACACACACACACACATACATAAATAACATGTTTAATATAATAAAGTTTGACGGTGAAAGACTTTAGTCCCTAAATAACGTTAATGTTAGGCCAAATTTCCCTCAGACATCACACATAATTAAACACTATTGGGCGGTTTTCTCGGACAGGGCTTTTCACTGACTAAAATAACTTACTGACATCTCTTAACATATGAGTGCTATTGTTTTGTCTCAAAATGCACGCCAGTATTGTATTATATAAGGTTTGTTTGTAGAAATGTCCCAATTATAATAAAGACCGAGTTCTAAACTCTGTCCGGTAAACCAACCCTATATCCAGGCTTTTTATCTTAACTAAAATAGCTCCACTTTACTTCGGTCACATAACATAACACACTTCTAATATATCTTTACAAAAATATCATTACAAAAACGTCGAGTATTTGCGTCTTTGCCAATTAATATATTCTAAAATTAACATTAAATTACAAACACTTACCTGATGTGAACTTGAGGAAACGGCTGATTGATTGTGTCCTTCCTTCTGTGAATCAGTAAGTGATTCCAGCTGTTGCGTGCGGATTGATTTCAGATTAAATGACCTGTGATCCAGATCCTTCCAAATTAAAACATTTTAAATTCAAAATACACAGACGCACGCGCATACATACATACGCGCGAGCACGCGCGCGCGCACACACGCACGCACACGGGTACACACACGGGTATATTTAGAAGTTTTAAGATTGTTATGATATTGGGACTATTTCTCCACTCGCTCCTTCAGCTCTGAAGTTCAAATTCGCAGGCAGTACGCAGCCCAGTTATAACAAATGTGAAAGATATGAAATATCATTCAACAGCGATATCATTTAAGTGCAATCCTAGAATATGATTTAAAACATACCGGTAAACCTTTTATTATTAAGTATAAGAAATTAAAATGAATTAAATCGCATGTTTAAACGCCACAGAGATATCAGAGCCAGCAGTCGATTTCTGATGGGCTTGCCGAGGCGAGGCTGCGCTGGGCGGGGTGTGAGCGCTTAAGTGTCTGTGATTTTCTGAGCTTATCTGGAGCTCTTCTCCGTCCGAAAGTGTCCGAGCACATTTTTAAATAGACGCTATCTATATTAACCGACCGCATATTTAAACTTTAAGCACATACATTCACGCCTGAACAACTCTTAAAATTACATTTTGTTACCAAATAACAGTAATATTATGAGCATTTTGTTGTCAGGAAACATAGCTGTCATAAGTCCACATATTGACCAGATTTGTCTTAATTAGTTCAGTCAACATAGCCATTCTGAATGCTGACTGAATTTGGAAATAACCATTCACTTAATGTTTTAAACACAGATTTATCTAGACTTAAAGTAATGTGTCTACTCAACTAAGCCCAAACAAGAAAATTGGTTTAACTTATATTTTTTTGCCCTTCCAACATTTCATTAATTGGATTTTTTACAGTGCATCTTTTCTCTATTTTTTCCCAAAATGCGATAAACGCCACTCCTCCTTTTCTACAGAACGCAATAAATCCATTCCAAAAATTACAGCCCACCAGTCACGCAATGTAAACAAACAATGGCGGCGCGCTGAGTACACGGAGTCCTAGTTTTCCTCATCTACTTTGTACTTCGTGATCAACAAACAAAACAAAATAATACTTTAATGGCATTGATAAACCTGTGGTTGTTTTCTGTGACGGGAAAGATTGTCATCAACATCTAATAATTTACGCGAAGCACTCGGGAGACTGGTGCTTATTTCCCGATAGCATCAAGTTTCTCATGCTAACACACTGACCCCGGTGAATAACTTTACATTATTTTACTCAAAGTCAATGAAAATCGAGCAGGACCAAAACATTTTACAGCTGATTGCTTTGAAAAATGTTAAGCGACGACGTCAAGTATAACTGCAGGAATGACAGTGATCTTAATATGACAAAGTAAGCATTTTGATTAATGACATTAATGTTTATTTTTTTAGTCAGTGTGTACAACTGTTCAACTAAATGAATATACAATGGCAAAGATGAATGCACATTTATACATTGAATTAATAGATTTCTAGCATTTTGAAAAAAAAACTGTCATGGATTTATTGCATTTTGTGGAAAAAATTATTCGTTTTTATAATAAATCTTTGAAAATCAAGTTATGGATTAGAATTTTTTATGTTTTTATAACCTAAAGATGCTATGGGAAAGTTTGTAACAGAAATTTGCAGTATGAAAAAATGCAGTATGTCCAAATTCATTCATACTATTGAAATTCATACTATATAGTACCTACTGTTTTAACGGTCAATGAGTTGATATTTTATCTAATTCAGAACCTACTGTCACAGTATGCGATTTTAGATGCAGCCTTAGACTCTGGTAAGAGAGCATGCATATCTTTTGGTTTTCGAGTATGGTTTAGAACAATTAAGTTCAACATACTCTGACCATGAGCAGGTCATTTTGAGCTCTGAAAAGAGCAGTGAATGTTTCATAATGCATTACAATAACAATATCATTCTTTGTCACAGAATATGGACTTGCCCGTGATGCTGCCTAGCCCTCTCACAACTCATGTGCTGAATATAGCTAATGGAGTTCCTGGAGCAAACATGACCATCAGCCTCCACCGCTTAGACCCCATCTCATCATTGTGGAACGAACTTACAACCAGGATAAACATATAAGCAGTGCAGTGAAGTTAATAATTCCTTCATTGAAATATTCACTTAAAAATGTTGGGTAAATATTGGGTTACAAAATAAACCTACAGTATGCTGGATTGTTTCAACCCAAGTGATGAGTTATTTAAAGCCATGTGTAACACACACCATTTTGGACATTGTTTTTAGTTTGCATCAATTCCCTTAGTTGTTGTCATGGTTATTAATTGATTTGTCATTTGGTTGAACAGTGTTCAGCTCATTACTACCAGTACTTAAGTTTTCTTTAGGGGTTTTCACACTTGAAACAGCCGATAACCCAGGATAATGTTAACTCAGAGTTATTCTAAACCCTGAGTTAACGTAATCCTGGGTTATCTGCTGTTTCACACTGTTCATACTTAACCAGGGGTTATAAGATAACCCTGGGTATTCATAATCTGACTTTTCACACTGTGCACTTACATGTTGGGTTAGCTGTATTATTTGCATATTTGTGATGTTAACAGTCATGATTGGACTAATAAAGCTGTGTAACACTGGCTGAATTAAAATAGTGTGCAACCGCTTTAAATAACTGATTGTCTTATGCTTTTTGCATCAGTGACAAAACAGGTCACCACATAAATCTTTGATAGTTTCTCTTGGATGTTTTTTTACTACAATTCAGGAGTTTTACACAGTTTCGGTGACTCTACACACAGCTGATGATATGAGGTACATGCTCTTGAGTTTCGGATTGCCTGTTTGTTGCTAAGCATAGAGTAATTATCATTCTACCCCCACTTCATTTCACACTGTAAACCAGAGGTTGGCAAGTAAGTTTGGCATCGCCACTAGATGGTGCGCCACAACATAGTCTGGGGATGGTTGGTTCAGGAAATTTCCCTTATTTTCAAATGACTTTATTTATATTTTAAAGAATTCCTTATCCTTTTTGGTGATGAATTATTTATCATGTGGGCTGTTTATACTGCACAAAGCAGAAAAGTTTGTATAAAAGTTGTAGACTGTAGACTTCACCTTTGTTGATTCTCCTCATAATCATCTTCATGTAAATGCATTTATTGGTATTTCAGTCGCATCTATTTTATCCTCAATAAAATACGCAAACGTGATATTGGACTCTGCTGACGCTTGTGGTCGACTGGATTGCGAGATTGCTAAAGTGTCTGACAAGCCCTTTTACACCTCCCCTAACTCCAGCCTCCAGAGTGTTGCTCAAAATTTTGCTACGGTTTCCGGGTTGAACAACATGCACCAGGTTTGAGATACATTTATTCTTGTTTAGTGGGTGTGTCCAAACTCTCCACCCACCTCGTCTTTGTCAGATTTTTTCAAACTTTTTCACCAACAAAACTTTATCTATCATTATACAACAGTTCTTTCTGGTTCTCGAATCTGATTGGCTAAGAGGCGTGCAATATTGTACTGATAACGGCACAGTAACCGCTTCACCTTTCGTATCATTCCGCCACCAAGTGAATGGAGGTCCTCTAAACAGGCTCAGCTCTGAATGGAAAAACTGCACCCGCACACGGACACACACAAACGCGCTGTTTTGAATCACTCTCCGTGTGTCTCATTAGTTCACTAGCTCGTAAATCAGTCTGTGAATACCAAGTTATTATTCCGTTAAAGATCAGCGCTCTTGGATGTTACGTTAAACTTAATAAGATTAATGTCTTGTCACATCGTGTGGACACTTGGAAAGAGGAATGTAAACACAATTTTTTTTCTGGAGCTATATCTCTTATCAGAACGCGAAAACACTGTGGAACTGCAGGTAAGCACCGCAGCTTTTAAATGTGGACATTGATCATTTATTTAATCGCGACGTGACTATTAAAACATGTTATGAGATATCGCCACTGATATATTTATAAGCAGCATGCAAAAACATCTCTCTGACACTTATAAAAAACAGTTTTATATAGTACTGAAAAGAACGAAGTCTAATAATAACCAAGTGCTCGTATCACGTTAAGATTAAATGGTAAAGCAATAGTAACATTATATAGTTTTATTAACTTTTACCTCGTGCCAAAACAATAACAACACAAAAGACACTAAATATGAATAAGAAAACACGTAATAGTTTTATCATGACACCAAATACTGCTGATTTGATCTTATTTTGACCATCAAAAACAAACAAGGCGAATATCAGACCCAGGGAATCCCTGTCAGAGATGTAGCCCAGAGAGGGCGGTGGTCAGCGGGGCGAGTGAACACTGACGTCCGCTCATGCTTTGGTTCTCATACGTACCGAATCTCACTAAGCAAACATTCAAACAGGCGCTATCTTTACTAATCGACTGCAGATTTAAATATAATACATATATATTCTCGACTGAACTAATCTTAAAACTACACTTTGTGGCCAAGAAACGTTTATATAAAGAAACGCCTATCCGTCCATTGAGTTGTTATTTGATTCAAAGCAGCCGAAAGTGTTACCTGTCATTCTGGCCGCCCTCAAATCCGTGGCGGAAGAAGTAGTTCTCAAACATAGAGGCTTTTAAAACAACTCCGTTGTGGTTTTCTAGTTTTCGTTTTTCAAACGTGTGCCGTCGAACTGTTGTATAAAAGCGATATCGCTCTCGGAGTCGTGTGATATAGCTCTATATCATCACGGCTGTGATTAGGCCAGAGGCACGAGGCCTAACTCTATATAGCGTATATAGAGCTATATCACACTCCTACTCGAGCGATATTGCTTAAGTAACCAATTCTCTTCACCACATACGAATACACTACACCAGGGGTTCTCAAAGTCCGGACTCTGGTCCGGATCCGGACCCGACGGGAACTTGATCCGGACCCGCGTCCACTTCATATTACAAGTGCATTAATTTATATGTGATTGATTTAATGTGTGCATTTGCTACTTTACAAATGCATATTAAACTTGTAAACCATTCGGTTTTTTTAGATTTAAGAGTATTGCTGGTCCGAAAATAAAACGAGTTATTTAAAAATTTCCTGTGTGACGCTGTAGCCATCACACACAGATATTATGCACAGCTACTTCATGTACTACGGCTTTTGATCAGTAAGTCTTTATCGATCTGAAATCACTGTTGGTTTGAGTCGTTTAAAACATGCATTTGAAAAAGCAACACTCGTCAAACATAATCTTTATACCTATTCCTTATTATCATGAAAATACCTGAAAAGGTTTGAAGAACAGCAATATAAATATATCATTGAGGCTGCGTCCGAAACCGCATACTGTATAGTAGGTACTGAATTAGATGAAGTACCTACTTACTTGGCGTTAAAACAGTAGGTACTGTATAGTATGAATCCTGGTAGTATGAATGAGATTCGGACGTACTACATCCGCCATGTTGCTACATCACGTGACATACGTCGTCATCACGTCATGTCATTTCAGCACGAAAACAGCCGCGTGCCTCTTCTTCTTCGTTGGACAACTCCTCGTCCGGGGCATCATGGGATAGTGAAGCGTCCATCGTATGCACACTGCAAAATCTAACGGAAGTAGTAGGTCACCCGGGTACTTTTCGCATACTGTTTTTCGAATACTATGTATTCGGAAATACTACTCGCCTCGCCTACTGCTTTTCGCGTACTATATAGTATGTAGTAGGCGGTTTTGGACGCAGCATAAGACATTTCCTGGAGCTGCTTGTTTCTGATTCTTCGTCTGCAGCGCATATTAAGTTTCTGCCCGAGAGCGCCCCCTGGCTTATGGATGTAGCGGCATTTCACCGTACTTCATTGAGAAGCATAGCAAGCATCATCAGCCAATTTGTAGGTGCACCCCTAATTTTGGTCAGTGTCTCTGCCTACCAACCACACCTTTTTGCCACGGTTTATGCATCTGATGAAGAACAAACTGTGCCATTTCTCTAATTAGGTTGCCCTGTATTTTGCACCTGTTTACTTTTGGCATATTTCTTGTGTTTATGTTTAAAAAAAAAATTTACTTTAAATGCAAAATACACTTATGTTTTTCCCAAACTGTTGTGTTGATTTGTTTTATAAACAAATGATTTACATAAAGTTTTTCCGGACCTATGAAAATGATGAGAATTCAGATTTGGACCTTCGAATGTAAACTTTGAGAACCCCTGCACTACACTTTCATCTAACATTTCGACTTCCATTTCTCCTCCTTCCCTCCAATGACTGACACCAAATTTATGAAGCTTCTCTCCACCCATCTCACCACTTGCCCCCTTGACCCAGTCCCCTCCCATTCACTACAGGCCATTTCAGACATGGGTCCTGTCCCAAATGGCACACTCCGGACTTGTGGTCCTCCTCAGAGTCCACACTTTGATGACATCACGTAGTCCAGACTTTAGGGACCCTTAATACGAGTCCACGTGGGTGCAACGGAGTCGTATTTTGGGACAGACTCGAGCGTCACAGTGGAAATAGGTAGAGAAGTTGCCCGTCAGTGTGAGCTCCTCCCTTCCGTCGTCTGATTGGTCTGATTGCTCTTTCGCAAGGACTTCTGAGTTGCTGCAGTGCGGGCTTCGCTGAAGACCGCATCAAGGGGGCAAAGGAGGCGATGATGAGCACACTTCAAAGCGTAAAAATCACAGATGTTACACCCTAAGTAATCGTTGTCTAATCTAGAACGCGCATTTTACGGCCACGAGACCGAAAGTCCACATGAAGTGCGCCATTTGGGACAGGGCCATGCTCACACAAGCACTTGCACATATCGTCAACACCTCCCTCCTCACCATCCCCTTTTAAGCAGGCCCTGGTGACACCACTGCTTAAAGTCAAATTGAGCCCTCTCTTACTGACCTGTCTCACTACTTCCATTCATGATGAAAAGACTCGAGAGAGACCGTTTTTACCAGGTATTCTCCTTTCTATCTCAGAATGACCTGCTCAATGACAAACAGTCAGGCTTCAAATGCAATCACTCCACCGAAACAGTGCTGTTAGCGGTCATTAAAGCATTATGGCTAGCTAAGGCAGATCCAAATCCTTGGTTCTGATTTTACTAGACTTAACAGCAGCCTTTGACACAGACAATCATCAGATCTTACTTGCCACAATCACTGTTGTAGCATGTAGTGTAAAACCAAACATAACGTGTGTGCTTGCATGTGGGAATGGTTGGGTGTATCTAGGCTCCATCTCTCCTCCGGGCTGGGCACAGCCATAATACTTCATTCACGTCACATGCCATTCTCTCTTGCCAGACACTGTGGAAAGAACCTTCTTGTATGGCGTATCCAACCTTGGAAGGAGCCAGCATCAATGTCTCCACATGCCTCCTCCATTGCCTGGAGAAGTGTTATGTTGCAGTTTTTTAATTGCTTACACACTAAAATTAAACTTTTCCCACAATTAGCAAAACCTAACACTCAAGGAGCAAAACACAAGGCTAGATTTGCACAACTGTAAGCACATTGTCACCTTCACACTATTTGCAAAACATTACACACAGTTATTTGCAAAACACTAAACACATATGTATACATCAGACACAGAAGTCTATCAGGATGTCACTTCCTTGCAATTCCAAAGCACTGACTGTCAAATGACCACACTTATGAGCCAATCTGTTAAACACAGCCATCAGGTGCACAAACACACTATTGCTAAATTATAAACACACCAATCAGGTTTAAGCACTATAAAAATGCAGCAGGTCCTGCATGAATTCATTGATGAGACAGGGTTCAAAATCACAAAAGCAAGAATAAGAGGCAGAATTATCATTGGGCACCGGGCTATAATCAATGTCCCAGAGCAAAGTGAAAGTATTTCACAGCATGCGGTTCTCCTCCATCATGCCAAAATAAGCCCTTAGAACACACCTCACATTCTCTCATATTTGGACCGATTGCACCACATTGTCACAGCAAGTATGAAATGCACCAGATACAATACACTGTCATCTGGGACAATGTGTCATTCCACTGCTCTGCTTTGGTCAAGAACTGGTTTCAACACCATCCACAGACAGTACTATACCTTCCACCATACTCTCCGTTTCAAAACCCTATCGAAGAGTTTTTCTCAGCATGGCGATGGAAGGTTTAGGATCTCCAGGATCAGGTACCCCTCATTCAGGCCATGGAGGATGACTGTGACCAAGTTGACACCGTAGCTGTGCAAGGATGGATTCAACATTCAAGACGGTTCTTCCCGCGTTGTCTTGCTAATGAGGATATTGCTTGTGATGTTGATGAAATTCTCTGGCCAGATCCAGCTAGGCGAAGAGAGAATGTATAGTATCCCTGCTGAAAAAACAGCATAGACCAGCAACATTCCCATGCTGGTCCATGCTGGTTTGGTGCTGGTTTAGCTGGTGGTCACCACCATACCAACACCAAAACACATTATATGCTGGTCTTGCTGGTATGACCAGCATGGGATGCTGGTGCTGGTATGCTGATGACCACCAGCTAAACCAGCACCAAACCAGCATGGACCAGCATGGGAATGCTGGTGGTCAGCACCAAAACACAGTTTGCTGGTATGCTGGTTTTTCCAGCAGGGATGACCGTAGTATTTTCTTTACAATATTGTCAGTTTTTTTCAGATTATTTTTTATGTTTGTTGTTGTTGTTCTTATTCACTGTAATTGTAACCTGTACTGGATACAGTATTTGATATGGGTCTGTTGTTTGCTGAGCTAACAGTGTTATGCACACTACTGTAGTAGCATGACAACTGGGACATGTTTTGTTATGATTCTCCATGTTGACTGATTTGGGTATGGAGAGAAATCAATTATATTTATAGTTGCACTTTCTCTTTGTACTTCATTTACTCTAATCAATAAGAATTAGACTTGCTAAAAGTGTTTTAGGTTAGCAGCAGCAGTGTGTAACTGGTTAAAAAAAATTTGAATTCTTGTGAAATGTGTGTGTTTCTTATGGTAACAAAATATTGTTTTTATAAAGTTGTGTACAGTTTTGACAAAAGTGTTCCATTTTGCAAATGATCTGAAATGTTGTGCTACTTTGGTGAAGGATTGTGTTAATTGTGTGTAGTGTTTTGACAAACCGGGTCCTGTTTTCAAAATTGTGCTTAAGCAATCGTAAAAAACTGTATATGGAAGGTATATGACCAGCAGCCCTTTGTGCGCATGCCTCTTTTGCAGGCTATGGAAGAGGCATGTGATGGGATTGATGTTGGTGCAATTTAGGGATGGAGAAGGCGCTCAAGGCGCTTCTTCCCTCGATGTCTGGCAAGGGAATATATTGCCTGTGATGTGGACGAGGCGTTATGACTTGTTTGGTGAAAAATAAAAAAAATCAACAGCATGTGTGTGTATCTGCAAATATTTTTGTGCATGTGAACAATCTAATACATACAGTATTATGGCAAAGCATACTAAAGAAAAGTGCACTTTTCATTATGCCCAACTGTGCGTAGTTGGTTAGACAAAAATCTGGTAATATGAATGAAGTGTGTTCCAATTTGTGTTCCAATTTCAAGTTTGATTTTGATAATGTTATATGTAGTTTAGGTTGGAGTGCTTCATTTTGCAGGATATATGTGGTATTTTGCTATTTGGGTGTGTGGTTTTGTAAATTGTGTTAAGTTTTTTGATAAAACCAGACTAGTTTGCAAAATTGTGTGTTAGCAATTGGAAACAACTGTAAAGGTCTACTATTTTTACAATGGGTTAAAACAACTCAAGATTTTTGAGAGTGTTGACATTTTTGAGATTACATAATTTTGTATAAAAGTGTATCAGAGTCACAATTTGTGTGTTCATTTTAGGATAACTAATGATGATGGACGTTGTCCAGGCTTAATAACAAAAGAAACCTTCATTCCCGGTGTGTATAAAATGCGTTTTGAGACTGGGAAGTATTGGAATGCTTTAGGAGAGATATGCTTCTATCCATTCGTAGAGGTATTTATTCAACAGTCAATTTCTATTTTCATTAAAAATTGCTATAATTATTTTAGCTATTGATACAGTACACTACATACACTAAACTGTTGTTGTCTTCTATGTGTTGTTGTTGTCTGTTTGTTTGGTTTCAGGTTGTTTTTACTATCGCTGATCCTTCACAGAAGTACCATGTTCCTCTCCTATTGAGTCGTTTCTCTTATAGTACCTACAGAGGAAGTTAGATGCAACATAATACATGATAAATAAATATTTTACATTCTGAATTTCTGAAATTTCTGCAAATAACAGTGTAAAGACATTTCTAAACACTTAAATGTTATGTAGATCAGGATTTGATTGCTTCTACAGAAATTGATTGGATTAGATTGCCTAAAAAAAAATGAAAAATTTGTACTGAACACGTGTTATATACATTAGTCAAATTAAAACCTATTCAATTAAAACCAAACTGATTAAATTGTCATTTGAATTGCCTATTCAGAATAAAGATTTCCAGTTAGTCTGTATTGCTGATACTCTATAACGCATTTCTCAAAATAAAAGCATAAAATCACCACTAAAAGTCAGTTTTAAAAAAGTAATTTGACAAAATGAAACCACATTGTTTGTTGTGGTCATTATATGGATAAAGCCAATATGTTTTCAATATTTATTCTGAATTGTCTTTATGCATACAATACTTGTCAGTTACAGTAAATGAATAATTCCCAAACAAATAATTCAATAGAAATTCAGACAAAGATGTAGAAAGACATGTTGCACATTGAGCACTTATAATAAGAGATGGTAGAAGCATACGTTTGAGTGTTGGACAGTAAAATCATTTACATTTATTAATTTAACAAACGCTTTTATCCAAAGCAAAGCAACTTACAAATGAGGAGAAGAACAGAAGCAATCTCAGAGTGATTTAATGAGGACCCACATTAAACCTCCTGGTGGAAACCAGGGCACATATTACAGTTTTTGCCTGTTGCTTGAACACTTAAGCCCATGCTTAGACTAAAGTAACACAACTTGAAGCTTTTGTTACCATACCTCAAACACATGTATTCATACCTTAAACCAAAACACTGCTTTGCACTCTAGTTGCAATTCTGCAACACACTTGATCCTGCAAACTACACACTATTTCATACATAAGACACTTCATTCAAAAATGAAATCTCAGGGTGCCATTTGGAAAACACATGTATCCAAAATACAAAACACATCAGGTAATTGCAACCACTCAATTACACACCTGAAGGCACTTACTTGCAAAACTGAACACCAATCAGCCAGCTACAAAAGCCCTCAGATTAGCCATTTCAAGAACTTTGCAACCATGGATGGAGGGAGAGCAAGAGGCAGAGATAGAGCAAGAGGAAGAGGAGAAGGAAGAGGAGGACAAGCTCAAGGTCAAAGAGGCCATGCATGGACCCATATTTCTGATGATATAAGAGAAACTTTGGTGGATCATGTCATCAACCATGGCCTGATTATGAGGGAAACTTGGCAGAGAGTCCACCCACATCTAAGCCGCTTCACAGTGGCATCTGTAATAAGAACATTCCGACTAGAAAACAGGAATGTCTTCACCTCTATACCTTCTACTCTACTTAGATGGTATTTACAGCATTGTACTACAGTATATCACATTAACACATCACCTGTACAGGGTATTGCATGGTGCCAATGCTCCTTTTGCAGCCAAAGTTGTAGTTTTTGTAAAACATACCATGATTACTTATATTGAGATGTTTCAGTACAGTGGGTGATACAGTATATACAATAAAGTTCTGTAGGCAAAAGAAGCAAACCAATGACAATTTGTGGTTGTATTTCTGTAGAGTGACTAAAAGACCTTCTGGGAGAGGTCGCCAACGCCTGTTCACACAACAGCAGAAACTTGCCATTGTGGACCTAGTGAGGTCCTGTGGCCAGACCCCAACAGACGGCGGGATCCATGAGCCCACGTAATGCACAATTGCCATGATTTTCTGTGTTTTTTCAATTATTATCATATTTTTTTTGCTTTAACCAGATTCATGTAACTGCAATGTACAGTGCTGCAATGTACAATATTGAGTAGGCCTTTTTTTTTGTTTGTTTAAAAAAACTGTAAGCGCACAGATATAAATGTGTATAACATAAGAACATGCACAGAGTCATAGCATTAACGAGTTATAGCAGAGTAATCAAATATCTATTCACATTTCACGATTGTTGAAGATAACAATTCAATCAATTTGTTTTAAAAACATTGAAATTGTATCTTTTGCAGTCAAATAAAATTGCGAAATGTTAAAACAATAGTGCCGGACCTGCAGAAACCTTCACCATGCAGCTTGGACCTTACAAGCCTCTTAGACAACTAAGCTATGAGTGCCCCATCTCTGGCCACACTATAGTCTACACAACACATTAAACATAATCATTCACACAATGGGCATTAATTGAATAATATTACTTTCACTTTAAAAATTATGCACTGTCACGTTAAAGCCAGCTGTCACAGTATATGTTTTCATTCGTGGTGAAAACGTTTGTCGTAGTACTTGTGCACCTTTTTTGGATGTCTGTGTCATAAATAAAGACACAGTGTGTTAAAAAAATTAAACAATTTAAACTCTGCAAAATCTGCAGATCCGTCTCCACATTATTGTAATCAAATGCATTTCTTATCACTTGTCTCATCAGTTCAAATAATTTGAACACCTTTTTTGCTAAATGAAGCAGATGTTTTGAGTAAAATTGTTTAATGAACAGTCTACTATGTGACTAATCAAGAATGCAACTATAATAATGTAGGCTATCCTGCACTCAACGTAAACACCACTATAGGCCCAACACATTAATGTCCTCTTTAGTCAAAC
The DNA here is from genome assembly GCF_027580225.2 of Misgurnus anguillicaudatus. Classification (NCBI taxonomy): domain Eukaryota; kingdom Metazoa; phylum Chordata; class Actinopteri; order Cypriniformes; family Cobitidae; genus Misgurnus; species Misgurnus anguillicaudatus. The sequence continues at coordinate 2,864,564 of NC_073351.2, forward strand.
TTTATAGTTTGAAATTATGAATACATTTCCAGCCTTTATACAAAAATATTTTGGGAAGTATCACATAAATCATACAATTGTGTTTAAAGGTAGTATTGTGTTGTTGCCATTTAGGGTTTGATTCAATTCGAGCATTGAGTTTCTGTGAATAAATGTATAAGTATAAATGATTTAATGTTTCTCAGGGTGTAATAGCGACCCCAGCAGGTGAGACACGAAGCCCACGCCGTTCTGCTCTCGAGTCTCTACACTACACTACACTCTCACTCGAGTCGAGCTCTTTGAAACTTTCTGTTCTCCTGAAGGCCTGTAGAAGTTTTTTTTAATATTATTTCTGTGTTAATGTGTCTTTGGAGAACAAGCAGCCTGGATTAAACGCGAAAGGATTGTTATGAACAGATCCTGATAACGTTAGTTTATGAACTGTTTTGTCTGTTGAACAGAAAAGTAGTCTTTGTCTGACAACAGCTGATTCAAGGTAAGAAACACGCTGAAAGCAAATTGTTTGTCGGTGTTTACTTGACTGCTTTATAAATATACAGAATATAATTTGTATAATTGCTAATAACTGTAGGCTATATGTAAATATAGTAGCGTCTGGTTCCGTTCGCTTTAGCAGTGATCGAGTCTTTGATGTCAGCAGTGATTGTTTTATCAGATCGATCAAATAATACAGATACAGATACATTGGAAAGCTTGACTATAATCTAATGAGTAGCCTAGAGTGAATATAAAGGGTTTTCAAATATACACGACTGGAGGGGTGAGGCGTTACCGCCGCGTCTCTACAACAGAAAATAAAATAGATAACGTTACTGACTTTAAAAATAACAACTCAGTAACGTTAACATGAATTGGTGTATACAGATGGGGAAATAAAACATAAACAGAGTAATAATATAATCTAGAGACTGTAGTCTGGACAGGGCATTTTTAACTCTGTGTGTTGTATGAAAGAGTCAGATAACTTACTGGCATGTTGAAACAGGTCTGTGTGCGCGTGCGTGTCTGTGTCAGATAAACGTCACTCTTCACAGACTTTAAACTTTATATTAAAGTTTAATAAACCCATTAAACTTCATAAATCTATAAGTGAAAACTATGTTCTGCATGGCAAAGGTTTAGTCATAATGCTAGTATGGTGTTTAGACATGGCAGTTTCAGTAATAAGCTTTGATGTTTTTTAAGTATCTTTGATAAACTTATGAATGTCATGTACTATGTGAATATGATGAACTTATAGTGCTAATTTTCCACATTACATTTAAATGAATACTAGTTAAGTAAAAAAAAATCATTAATCAGTGCTGCTGTTTAATAACTAGGTTTGTTGTTTACAGTTGATCTTTAAAGAGTTGATGTGAATAGCAGTGTGTTTGTCTTTCATTAACACCTAAACTAACATATACAAGTCTGTTTTTAACTTACTGTTTTATACATACACACACAAAATAAATGAAGTCTACAAACCCACACTTACTTGTATTACTGTATTTGAATATTACTATATTTGAAAGTGTCAATATTTCGTATTTGATCATTATCTATTTGATCATGCATTTTGTGGGGATTGTCACACAAAGATGGCCATTGTAGGTAAACAAAGTAATATAAAAAATTTAAACTTGTGGTATTGCTATACAAATATTTTTTAGTTAAGGAAATGGTAAACTAAATTGGATCACTTTAAATAAGTTGACCTTAAATATAATATAATAATATATCTAATTATTTAAACAAGTTTTTTTAAACATGCAAGTTAAATGTGGGTTTTTAGTCTCCATTATATAGTTAAGAATTGGAGTATTACTTTTGCATTATTCTATTACTAACAAAATTAAATACATCCATGTACTCCATCCTAGACTATGTTCATAATATAGTTTTATAACATTTTTTTTTTAATACATGTGGATAACTGCATATACTGTCATGTACTCATTTCTAAGCCATATTTCAAAACTGTCATGCTTTTGTTGTTCTTCTGTTTTCTTGTTTCTATTTCATGTAAAGCTGCTTTGGAACAATGCACAATTGTGAAAAGTGCTGTATAAATAAAAATGAATTGAATTAAACTTCTATACTACATAATATACACACATTTTATACTCATATATTGAGCAAAATGTTTTTCAAGCTTTTTGAATAACAGCTCAAGATTCAAATTTGGCCGCACATAAAAAACAATATCAATTTGCTGTGGTTTTTCGATGGCTGTGTCCGAAAGCTTGACTGAGGCAATGACTTTGGAGGCATGACGGCATCTCAGAGAAACGCATTCGGACAGCCTTTATAGGCAGCGTTCTTTCTGAAATATAAACAGGGTGTTTTGTGATAATTAATCCCATATTTGAAAACTATAATATTAATTTCTCACTAAAAATGCAATTAAAGTTATAAACAGTAAAAATATAACCTTATTAACACTACATTTGTGCTCTCATTCTTACATTCTTAGCCACCATTTTATTTTTTCGAACTCAACCATGCTTGACCAATCGCATTCCCGTACACGCCCACATATAAAATTGTGACAACGAAAGTATCTTAGGAGACAGGAAGTAAACCTAACATTGGATTTAGATGAGCCTTGATGCCTTCCTGCCTTTGCATCATTTTAGAACTTTTGGACGCAGCCGATGCATCGCTGAGTCACGACGCATATGACGATTAGTCATTAAACACGCAAGAACCAATGAGTTTATACATGCTGCCATATTTGAATCTAGGGCCGCTTTTGTGTAAATTCCAATCTGTCTTTGCAAATGCATGTTATAAGCGACTCAAACTGAAAGTGATTTTAGATTGACTTCCTACTGATCAAAGAGCTGCAGTACACGAAAGAGTTGTTCATAATATCACCTTTACAATTCTGAATCAATATCAGACAGGTATTATTAGCTTATGTCACGATTTATCAGTTGCATTAAGTTCATGTCTCTTTTTCTCCAGATGAGGCCAAATGATGAAAAGAAAGAAAAATGTGGGACCATCTGTCTGAAATACCTGCTCTTCACTTTTAATTTCCTGTTTTGGGTGGGTATATACCTGCACGAAACACTTCCTCATGCAATGGGCCCTTATTTATCAAACAAACTCAGCGTACATCCAAGTGAAAAAATCAGCTTACGACAACGCTCACGTGTGATTCATTAAACTTTCGTATGTGGCCAATTCTGTTCCATGAATGAACAGGTGTTGATAAACGTGACAGCTAAAAACAGATCATCATTTGAATATATTACACCTATATAAATGAAGCCTCGCGCTCCCACGGTATACGTCATAAAGAAATGTAACCCGGCCGCGCAGAGAAACGTCTCCATGGATACTGAACTTTGATCTTTCAAGTTCAAACGAAATAGCTCTTAAAGCAAAATAAAAGCAAGTCAGGAAAATGCAGTTTGGAGCCAGATCACTGAATGTCTTCCAATAATAAAATGATTAAAGTAATTACAATAATAATTTTAATTGTAGTGTTTTTTAGACTTTAGAGCTGTGTAGTATAATTATTTTTATGATGACATATTCTGTATTGATGCATAAAAATGTTAAATCATAAAAATACGTTTATCTTTCTTTTCAGAAGGACTCCTTCTCTCTCACGCGCGGGCACACAGTAATGCATGTAAATTAGACATGGGCCAGTATAAGATTCTGGAGGTATGATAACCTTTAGCAAAAATATTTTTGTTGCGGTATTGCCATTACAACAACACTAAAATATATATTTTTAATGCCAGGTAAAAATAAAGTCTTTAAATTATAATATGCTTTCAAAAAAATATATATAATATTTTCGTAATGTATATTAAATGTAAACATCAATATAATCACATGACTTCGTGATTTAATTAATTTTGTATAAACACAGCTCATACCTTGGAGACGGTATCACAGAACATTTAAGTGGTTTTGAAACCTTGACTGTTTAAAACCTCGGTATACATTGAAACCGGTCACCGGCCCATGCCTATGTAAATTAAATGCAGTCTCATATATTTCTGAGCTTGGCCAGCAGCTTAAAGCTGTTGAAATTGTTAAAGCCATATAGTCAGAATGTCCTTTTTACTATATTCACATTATTTAACAATGACATATTTTATTCCAGCAGACATTATAGGGCTTCTTTACACCTGGTCACTTATCTGATCGCACAAAATACACTTTGTTACCTCAGCTTAGAAACTTGCAACGATACTTGTGCAACTAAAGGCAGCACTTTAGGGCTTATTATACTTCTGCGTTTTTCATTGAAGGCGGAGTGCACGATTTCTGAAAAACGCTTTGGAAAACGGAGTCGGGCCGACTACCAAAACACACTTATCAGCAGTAAGGTGCGTGTCTACTAAACAACACCGTTGCCTGGGTTGCGTATGTGGGGCAGGTCTATCAACCGAAGGTCCAGATTCTATTGGGGTAGAGGCGTGTTTGATTAGGTGATTTTAAATGCCAATATTGGCTTTCAGAGATCATGGACTCTGCCTTTAATACTTCTGGGTCGTTGTTCGTGTCGAAATGTAATTACACATTCAGACCACTAGTAGGCAGTATCTATGCGTGTAACCGACCGTTGCAGTGCAACAGCCCATAGATATGTATAAAGGCTAGATGTGTTACGGCTGAGTCTCTAACGTCATCACCTGGCGGCCATCTTACCACAGACAGCTTGCTCACTCCTAGCATTGAGTTTTAATGATGCAGGTACTTTTAAATGACCATAACTTGCTCAATTTTCTACCAATTTTCAAACGGTTTGGTTTCTTACGGACGTTATTAACGTGGCTATGATCCTGGATGCTTTAACATGTTTCATGAATTCTTTTTTTTTTTTTTGTATTAAGTATGCAGTGTCATAGCTACATCTTTGACGTTTGTTACAAACCAAGACGTTTGAAAATCAGTAAAAAATTAAGCAAGTTATGGTCATTTAAAAGTACCTGCACCATTAAAACACAATGCTACGAGTGAGTAATCGCCCTGTGGTAAGATGGCCGCCAAAATGCAGACCTTCCATGCGAGACATCTAGCCTTTATACATATCTATGAGTTAACCCATAAAAGAAGCAGCAGCTTGTTATTTGAGAAGACCAGCTGTGATGGAGGTAAATGGACAGCGACGATTGTTGCAGTTTGAGTTTAATATCCACCATCTAGTTGGCTCAACTCTCGTTTCCAAAGCGTTTTTCAGATGTCGTGCACTCCGCCTTTAAGAACTATAATGAATGGCTGATAAAGAACAACAGTGAGCTTCTTCCTGGGTTCATGACATCGTAAACCTCTGAATTCAAAGAAAACCTAACCCCATGAATTTGCAAAACAAAAACCAAAAACAGGGGGCAAGGCCTTGTTAAACTCCTTTAGAGAAGATGACAAAACAGCAGTTACTGATGTGTTCTAGAGATTTGGCTTGATTAATATGCTGCCGTATCTACGAGGAGCTAAGCATTGTTGCTCTCTTCCTCGCGCACATTCATCAAAACCAAAATGGCGAAAGGTCAGAAGACCAAATCCTTTACAGTAAGGAAATGTTTTCCATGTTGTTACAGCGATGCCCAGCTGGGATTAGCCCACAATGCGTCCGACTCCATTGAAGCGATTAGTTTTGCACGAACGGTTGAAACAACAGATCTGTCCAACATCAGTCACTCACAACATCTCAGAAATGAGAATGTAAATGTGCTTCGTGAGTGTTTAGAAAGATCTGCCTGAAATAAGTCTAAACTAATAAAAATAGGCTTTTACTGTGTTTACTTTATGATATTATTAGCATGATTATATACCTAAATAGGTTTTTTTCTACAAAGCAATGAAGGCCATGGTAAAAAAAATCACAGCTTTTTTGTTAAGAGAAAAAGATATGATGACAGCAGAGTGGCCAGAAATATCTGTAATAAAATAAATTTGACTTTTATAAAACACTCTTTGTCCTCTTAATACAGATTAAGCTTCAAAAACAAGTGGAGAGCTTTGTCCTTGTATTTGTCTACACATGCAATGTTACACAACCGCATGCTTGTAGTTAACATACTTAAATCGAGTTCAAATAAATCTGTGCCGTCTTGAAATGTGTGTGTTTTCAGTTGGCTGGAGGTGCAGTTATGGCTGTGGGCATCTGGACGTTAGTTGAGAAGAGTGACTATATCAGCCTGCTCTCCTCAAAGATCTACGCTGTCTCTGCATACATACTGATTGTGGCTGGGGTCATTGTCATGATCACTGGGGTTTTGGGCTGCTGTGCCACCTTCAAGGAGCAAAGACGCCTTCTGAGAGTGGTAAGAAACCCATTGAAATGTTTCCTATGGGACATTTGAGGATTGCATTTCAAGTTATTATATGTCTCTCAGCATAGACAGAAATACATACTGTACAGAGGATTAGTTTACATGGTGGGCAGAGAGTGTAAGATCTTAGTGTACATTACAGTGTTTACCCCATAAACATAGTTTGTCCATGGAAATGTGAAAGTAAACCTGTGTAGTCATTGAAAGGTAAGTTGACTCAAGAATCTGTGAGCGAGTCATACAGTGAATAATCAACCTGAATGCCTATAGAGGGTATGCATACGAGAGCTCGCCCTGTTGAGTGGCAAATCATTCAACAAAATGGCTGGGTTTCATAGTGACTGCTGCGAAAAACACCAGTAAAACTGACTATTATCAGCTTAAATTGAATTTAGTTGGACTTGATAGCAGAGCTTAGTTACATTAGTTACATTTTCCAAGCATCTGTGCTTTATTAGGATGTTGGTCTTGGGAAAAACATTACTTCACTACATTCTAAAGCATATCATCATACTGTGTATTCTTTAATATTACATATTCAAATTTATTTAATACCTAATTACATTAAAATTTACTTGAGTAAAAGTACATTCATGTACTTGAATATTAAATGTAAAACAAAAATGTATTGTTTCTGAAATGTAATAGAGTAAAAATTATGATAATATGCTTTGAAATTTGTTTTCCAAAGAAACACACGGATAAAATACAAATACTTGAAAAAATATGTTTAAGTAGAAAGTAAAACCTCTGCTTGATAGTGACCCTAGCAACTTGTTAATGCACCTTTGGTCTGTAGATGTTGCAATGAACGATCAATTTACATCTCCTTTCAGTGTTTTTTGGCAGTCTGTAAAACAATAGCTCTGAATTCTTGTTAATCTGTTAATACAGTCTATCGCACAACAGCTTTTTCCCATTTCGGCGCGATTTCCCCATGTTTTCGCTGATTTCACACTGTACTCAAATGCTGCTGCTCTGTCTTTTGCCACTCAGTGGGCATAACCGCAGTAATTTTCGCTGGAGGTGACCTCACGTGCATACCCTCTATTACTGCTCATTTAATTTACATGACCGCCAGGTGGCGCTAAAGGGCAAAGGCTGCAAGCTTCAGCCAAACTTCATTAGCTTCTGAAACTTTGGGTGAATTCACAGTACTCCAAGTATTCTCCTGTTATTTTATAATTTCCTCTGTTTTGGCCGATTACAATGTAAGCTAGAATGGCATGACTGGCAGGCCTCGTACTAGGATTGCTGGACTGGGGGGACTTTACAACACCAGCAGTTTTTTGCCAAATAGGATTCATCCACTAAAAAAGCTGGCTTGTTTTAATCCATTATTGGGTGAAATATTGACAAACCAAATGGTTAAAATAATCTAGAGTTTTCTTGAAATAAAGTCAAAACTATAGAAACCCCTATTACGAGACATCTGCAGATAAAGCAACATATAAATAAGGTACATTTTATTTAACAATTTTATATTTTATATACAGCAGCTGAGGGATTTGTGTGTTTAAATCACAGCTCCCATTGGAGTACGAGCGAGAGATCTAATGCAACACATTTAAGGAACAGTATGTATGATTGTGGCCAAAACTGGTATTGCAATCACAAAACTGGTGGCCAATACATAAAATGACAACATAAACATCAGTTGAGGGCTGCAACCAGGGATGGGCAGTATTTCAAATACATGTATTTAAAATACGTATTTGAAATACAAAATAGTATTTTGTATTTTGTATTTTAAAGCCTTTGAAAAAAATGAAATGTAATTTGTATTTAAATACATTTAAGATGAGTATTTTTGTATTTTTAAAATACTCAAAATACTTTGAGCCAGTCAACCAGTCAGGGTGCTGTTTTCATGCATCAACTAGTTCAGACTAGACAACAGAGTTTAGGTAAGCAAATATATCTGTGCAGCTTTTAGTGGGCAATAATTGAATTATTGGGCGTGATGTGATTTGTGTTATTATAACTGTCGCGAAAGGAAATTCAAATTCACACTTGCACGTTGGTAGGCAGTTGCACGCTACAGTTGCACTTGCACATTGCACGACTGAGACAGAGTGTGAAACGGTGACAAATAGGCCTACACTTTTGACTTAAAGGAAAACCACAGTTTTTTTGTATTTTACCTAGACATTTTTTAATATTTAACTTAGATAAATTAATACATAACTATCTATTTTCAATGCATGGAGAAAGAGCACTTAGGAGTGATGATGTTACTGCGCCAGAGGTTGAAGTGCTGCAAACTAAGTGCTCTTCCGCCATACATAGTTCTTATTTTTTATTCACTAAAACGTTTTATTTTGTGCCACCATACTTACTCGTGTAACTACTCATTTAACAGTCTTTAAATAGGGAAAACATTGAAGTGTTTGGTGGATTCTAAATTCTTCCCTGTTTGGATCCTAAGGAATAAATGGGACTAGGCTAAATGCTAACACATTCATGACACGCTGTGCAAAGATGAAGTGCACATATTGAAAAAAGATAGGCATGCATTCATTCATCCAAGTTGAGGCAAGAACACAGCAAAACACCGAAAAACTGTGGTGTTTTCCTTTAAAGGCTCTTTCACACGTGACGCGGCAAGTGGTCTAATCAGCACACAGTTGCTGATTTCTTTTTAGCTTTGTGCAGTTGAAGCCTTGTTTACACTTTTGCAATTCGCATGGCTCTACTCTACGGCGTGAACCTGCGGGCTCCTCAGTAAACAAGACTTTTATGCTTGACGTGCTTTCTGTTATATAATTCTGTAAATGACAGAGGGCGACTCGTGAGTAATTGTTCTCAAAACCATCAAAAAGCAGCGATGAGAGAAAGTAGTTTGCCGAATAATTTGTCAAACACTCGTCTTGTGAGAAGTAAATACGTGGATTTCTTCACATATAAACTGTTTAGGTTGTGAGTCGACAACACATTAAAAAGTTTTTATGATGTTTTTATAAAACATCACTTTACTTGAATGGGTGTTCATAAGGCTGACATAACACATTCATAATCATGACATGACACGTGTCATGAATATGATGGAGATTTTATGGACGTTTATGACAACTGTCATTAAGATTGTTTGAGATGTCTTTGTTATGACAGCTTGACATTAACCCATACATCACAACTTGTCATGACAACTTGACATTAACCAAGATAACATAACTGACCACTTTTTACCAGTGATACAAATTGAATTTGTCATTAAAATGTCATTAAGTGTTAATATTAATAGTTTTATAACACCATCATGAATATTCTTCAGTTCATAATGTTAATTTGACTGAGTATTAATAATATTTGACATAGTATTAACACTTAATGACATTTAAATCACAGTTTAATGTAATGTTAACCCACAAAGCTAGGTAGTTTATTATGATAATTATTGTTTATGATTTATAACAAGTTGTGTTGTATTGGTTTATGTGTCAAGTGGTCATAACAAAGATATCTCAAACAATGTCATCTTTGCATTAAAAATTACATAATTGAGTAAATGACACTTAATGGCAGTTGTCATAAATGTGCATAAAATCTTCTTTATGTTCATGACATATGTCATGTTTATGAAGGTGTCATGTCAGTCGTATGCACACCCCTTCAAGTAAAGTGTTACCAGGGTTTTCTTCTAGTTTTTTATTTCCTACAGGGCAGGGGAAACCAAGAGGCACGTAAAATAAAACGAAAGTTTCTAAGCAGTTGCACACATCTAAATGCTTTTTGGCATTCAGAAATAGACCCAGATAGATTTCAGCCTAATAGGGATACTTGCACTGAAACACCAATTTCACATGTATTTTGTGTATTTTCAAAATACAAAATACTGTATTTGTATTTAAATACATTTTTCCTCACAGTATTTTGTATTTGTATTTAAATACATTTTTCGACACAGTATTTTGTATTTGTATTTGAAATACATTTCCATGTATTTATGCCCATCTCTGGCTGCAACTCCACTTAAATGACAATATCCTGGTCAGACCACTGTTGTCAGTGATATAAGTATTTGAAATGAAAATGATTTCTTAATGTCTAGTGACATGTCAGGGCCATTTTATGATTAATTGATATACATTTCTTACATACTGTTCCTTTAAAGTATGGATGAGGAAAAAACATCAGGTGCCCATGTTATAGAAAGAGGAAAGATGAGGAGAAACGTACAAAAGGTAAAAGTAGCCCTATGTATGCCGCTTACTCATCTCAATATGAGTGTATAATGAAGTAAATCTAATATATCATTTTGTTGCTTATGTAGTAATGAGCAGTAATATTAGTTTCTGCAGAGATGGAAAATAACCAATTTAATACTGTGACTGTGAAAAAAAAATTTAGGCTATAATAGTTCATAAATGTATTCAGGAATTGAATTTGTTAGTTTAGTGCAAGGTTTTAAAGTTATTTATTTAAGATAAGGTTAAGAAAAGATTTACTTACTCTTATAAAATAACGAGTTAAAATAATTAAAAGCACTGTTTATATTTTAAGTATTATTATATGTTATAATAATATTAAATGCAGTACATATACTAGAAATATTGCGTTTTTATGTTAAAATAGCTCTGCGGCCCTCCGACAAGATGTCCATCTCAGAAATGGCCCGTAGTCAGTTTGAGACCCCTGTCTTAGGTGAACATAGATGAGAAGGTACCTGGATATGTAGTATCGGATCAGTATAGGCCAATCCTGAATCCCAGGTATTGGTATCAGAGGCAAAAAAGTGGATCATCCCTATTTTAAACTTGACATTAGGACGTTTCCCTGAACTCGGTCAACACGACTCGCTGTCAGCAGTCTGCCTTCATCCAGAAACAGCTCAAATAATTCCACAGCAGCATATAAAACTGTTACAGGCACAATCATAATATTTCTGTCTTCACCACGACACTAAATAAAAACAAAAGAACAAGAACTTGTTTGTCATTTAAACCAAGTAAATTAAAACAGTGGACAGTATGGAGCATTTTCCCGGACAGGGATTAGTCTAGTCCTAGACTAAAATAAATGTAAGAGCTGTCTAAACTGAAAACAACTTGCACTGACATATCTTAAAATACATCAGTGTCCTTTTTTTTGCAAAGTAATGTTTTTAGTAAGGCATGTTTGTTAATATAATAGTTATATTTCCTAATTAAACTAAGGCCTAAACCTGGTTTAAGCTAATCCCTGACCAGGAAACCACCCCTATGTGTGAGTTCATCATTGGGCTGTGTGTGAATAACAAGCACAATCATTAGCGAAACTGCATGTAAACAGAGTGGTTATAGCTCCAGTCATGTAAACATCTTATTGCCATTAAGTCCTTACTCTGATTATTGGAAACAATTGCATTATTGGTTTACATCAAGCCCGGCCACTGAAAAAAATGATTCATTGATTTTAATAATTTTTTTTAAGGTAAGTGGTTGCAATCAATTTATTTAAGCTACATTTAAACAAAAAACATTAGTAACGTAAAATAAAATATAAAACTTTTGTTTGAATGTAGCTTAAATAAATTGATTGCAACCACTTACCTTAAAAAAATGTATTAAATTCAATGAATAATTTTTTTCGTGGGTAATCGGGAGAACTGGGAGAATTCCCGGTGGGCCGCTTTACTTTTGGGCCGGACACGTTTTTTGTTGTTTTACATTTGTCACATTAGTGAGTTTATCTTCTCTTAAATAACACTACACACATTCCGCATTCTGACACAGCAACAATTAGATTTCATCAATTTTAAACTGTTCTTGGTTAAGTTTGTTCTTGGTTAAATTGCTCACCGAATGTTTATTATGCTGTTTTTAATATCTGCTCCTCTATTCGTGTCCGGGCTGGCTGGCAGTTTATCAGTATCACAATAATATATCTCTATTACCCATTCTGTAAACCAACCACTTAGAATATTGACAATGGCTTTATAATGTAAATCTACAGGGCTTATATTAAACCTTTCAACTTGAAATTTCTTCTCAGTCTTTTTATAAAAGCTATGTTTTATCATGTCAACGTTTACATTTTGTGATATCTAATGTTCCTGTCTTCTCTTTGTCAGTATTTTGTTTTGCTGTTGTGTATTTTCCTGCTGGAGATCTTGGCTGGAGTTTTGGCCTACATTTATTACCAGCAGTTGAATTAACCTTGTTGTTCTTTTATAAGAATCTGTTGTGAACCGAGAGTTCGTCTTTTAATATTAGATTTTTTATACAAAGTATTTTTCATTACCTTTTATGCATGTTAATGTTAATTTTAAAATGTTGTAGTTGAATGAGGAGCTAAAGGTGAACCTCAGAGAGACCATGGTTCAGAAATACAATCAACCGGAGCAGGATCATGTGACAAAGGCTGTGGACAAACTACAGCAGGAGGTTAGACATCTTCATCCTCACAGTTATATGTATTTTATAGACTCCAGCTATCATAAACTGATCAAATTACTTATCTCTGTGTGTGTCTGTCAGTTTAAGTGTTGTGGAAGTAACAGCTCGTCTGATTGGAAAGAAAGCGCTTGGATTCACTCTTCTCTGAGTAGTGGTCGTTTTGTCCCTGATAGCTGCTGTAAGAGCCCCATTGAGCTCTGCGGTAAGAGGGATCACCCCTCAAACATATATAAAGTAGAGGTGAGTTTCACACATTACGTCTTTGATCTTTACTTAACTAATAGCTGTAATGGTTTTTAATACTTTGGTTTGATAATACAAATGATTTGAAGTTTAGTCCTTAAAGGACATGACATTTTTCTCATACTTTACTCACACACAAATCAACCTAGGTGAATATGACATCAGTTCATTCTGGTTCTCCAGTCTGATTGGCTCAGAGCCGTGCTATATTCCTCCGCTTCAACATTTGTATCATTCCGACTCTAGTGAGGGAGGCTGGAAACACTTACAATCACATATCTGTCACCAGAGCAGGAGTGTCACGCATTAAATTGCGCCAACATTGTTTTTAAAGATTTTCAGTGTGTCACAATCAGTTCCCTGTCTCCTTAGGCCATGAATCAGTGGAAGAAGTGATCATCCCTGGGTCTTATTCCATTCGAAGATCAGAGCTATTGATGTGTAAACGTTTAAGGGAATTGCGTCTCATAGCTGGCAGATTAAATACATTTGACGAGTAGAGCAATGACAACAATCATTCTCTCTTTATCCGGCGTGTTTGTTTGAAAACTTATCATTTTCCACTGGCTCTGATGTATCCGTGTCTGATGGTCAAAAATGAGATTTAATTTGTTGTCGATAGATCTAACTAGTTCTAATTTTTTATTCGCTTAAAAAAATCGCCACGTTTTGTTTTGTGCCACCATACTTACTTGTGTAACTGCTCATGTAACAGTCTTTAAATAGGGACAACATGGAAGTTTTGTGTGACTTCTAAATTCATCCCTGTTTGGATCCTAAGGAATAAATAGGGCTAGGCAAAATAACACATTCAAGATGCATTGTACTCTTGAATGTGGCAAAACGTGGACGTGTTGTTTGCGACCCCCTTCGCATACAGTAGTGTTTCTTGTTTTATGTATAGTGCTTTGGCAATATTGTAAGTACACACAATCATGCCAATAAAGTACCTTTAAATTAAATGTAGACTGTTAACAATCAACTGTATACTACTATGAAAATGGGTTTAAATTTAATTCTGCGTGGGATTGAGGAGGTCTTAAAAAGTCTTAAATCTAACTCTTTAACCTGCAGATACCATGTCGGATGAAATGTTAAATGATTGAAGGTGACCACACTACGCTAGAGTCAGGGAGTTACAGATAAATGTCTTTCAATGTGTTTGTATTTCAGGGTGGCTGCATCACAAAGCTGGAGAGCTTTATTCTGAATCACTTACAGATCATTGGTGCTGTGGGTGTGGGCGTCGCCTGTGTACAGGTCAGTCAAAATACTGCGCATCACAGGTGTTGTAGAAAGAAGATCTTTCAATGTTTGGTCGCTTCCTCTTTTAGAAGGTATTAATGTTAAACTGTGATATATATATATATATATACCCTGGACAACAAAACCAGTCATAAGGGTAACTTTTGAGCTATTAATTTATTGAGATTTATATCATGTGAAAGCTAAACAAATAAGCTTTTCATTAATGTATGGTTTGTTAGAGTATGACAATATTTGGCCGAGATACAATTATTTGAAAAGTTGAAAGTGGAAAATTTAAATACTGAAAAAAATTCTTTTTTATGAAGCAACGCATATTAAAGATCACGTTCTTCCTGATCCAATTTTTTCAAACTTTAGATAGTGTGTAATGTTGCTGTTAGAGCATAAATAAAAAAATGAAGTTCACTGCCAGGCGATATATTTTCTTTAACATAATTCCCCTTTCAAAGCCTACAGCGAACGGCCGGTTTGGACTACTTTACTTCCTGCTTTAATGACGTCAACAAAGAGTATAGAAGCACAAGAGGGGAAAGTCAATAGAACGTTCCATTGCAACACCAGCGCCCAGCATCAGCCCTACGAATCCGCCATTTTGGAATGAAAGCGACTCGGGGGTCAACTAGAAGTGATGGCAATATCAGCTACTTTGTACATTAAAAGATCAAATTCAAACTGAATGATGATTACACAGAATAACATACAATCAGACCAGTGATCATTAATCTCTTTTTACAACTTATTTTCAGATATTTAGACAAGTCTCCACTTTTATATAGGCTAATTTTACATACAAACATACCGACATAAACTCATCCACATATAATATTTTGGCTCCATATACATACACATATTCACACATATACATCTGAATTGCTCGAAATGGATTAAGTAAAAAAAAACACAGTTTTAGGATAACAGACAGAGCAATGCATCATACATAAGATTATTATGTTTGTAGCGGGATATAGGGGATTAATATGTACAGACTTTGAATGCACCTTCAGGTGCTACTTGGACACGTCATCAGTGAAGAACCCGGGGTCATGGGGTGTTTCGGGTCTTTAATCTTCATACACCCTCACCCGGGCGACCCAGCCAGGGGTGATCAGTCCCCGGCTTGTGTCCAAGTGGCATGTTGCTCCACGGATCCCCCCTACGGATCCACAGCCACCGAGAAGCCCTCTCTGCGGCCTCTAAGATGTTTGTGGTGGCTTTTTTCAGTTGCAGTCCTTTCACTCCAAGGAGTTTGAGGGTTCGCAGCAGAGAGCGTCCAGCAAAGCCTCGGCACCCAACCTCGACTGGCTCGCAGCGGGCTTTCCAGCCGTTGTTCCGGCACTCCGAGCTGAGCTCTGCATACTTTGCCTTCTTGCGCTCGTAGGCCTCTTCAATACGGTCTTCCCAGGGAACAGTTAATTCCAGGATAACCACTTGCTTTGTAGACTCAGATGTTAGCACCATGTCTGGGCGGAGAGAAGTGGCTGTGATGTTACTTGGGAACTTAAGCTGTGTTCCGAGGTCGACTTGAAGCTGCCAATCAGGAGCAGTGGAGAGGAGCCCCCCCATCGAGCTAGGCCGGTTGTGTTGTTACTTCTTCCCAGCTCTAATGAAGGTGATTGTTTGTTTGGGGGCTGCCTTGGTTTTGCTGAGCTGGATCGCTGTGCATATGGAGTTCGCCAAAGACTTCAGCACCTGGTCATGGCGCCAGCGGTACCGCCCCTCCCCTAGCGCTTTTGAGCAGCTGCTCAAAATGTGCTCCAGTGTGCCCCTCTTCTGGCACAGCTTGCAATAAGGAGTGTCTGCCAGACCCCAGGTGTGCAGGTTAGCTGGGCTTGGGAGGACGTCATAGACGGATTGGACAAGAAACTTGATCCGAAATGGCTCTGCTTTCCAGAGCTCTGCCCAGGATATTCGGCATAGATCTACATGTTCCCACCTGGTCCATGCTCCTTGTTTGGGCATGCCAGCCATTTTGGTATAGCGTTCTTCCTCCTCCTCTGCTCGAATCTCGTCCTGAATCAATCTGCGCCTCTCTTTTCCACGAGCCAGATCGTAACGTGGCTTGGGAAAACAACCAAGACCAGCTCGCCCTGTTGCCACTGAGCCCACCACCGTTTTGTGCCTTAATCGTGCCTCTGCTTTAGTGACTGCTTCCTGCGCCCGACACTTCCTCCCGGTCTTCACAAGTATTCCTGCATCTGCGACTTTTCTGTCTCTGGAGTCCCTGTACATAAACACCTCTCTGGAGCGGGTGACTTTGAATTCCTCCGTTAGTCCAGTCAAAGGAAGATGCAGCTTGGTGGAATGGCTATACAGGGCAATGCTGCTCAAGGACCGAGGGAGCCCCAGCCATTTTCTGAGGAACTGGCTGATGGACTTCTCTAAATCCTCGACTGTTGATGTTGGTACCTCGTAGACTAGCAGGGGCCAGAGTATTCTTGGCAGGACTCCGTGCTGGTAGATCCAGGTTTTAAATTTTCCGGGGAGGCCAGATCTGTCAATCACTGTGAGCCAGGTAGACAGGTCGCGCTTGGTTTGTTTTATTGCAGCTGAGTCCTTCAGGGAGCTATCAAAGATCTTCCCCATGCTCTTGACCAGTTTTTCAGTCACCGATGGAATCATGGTCTCTCCCAGGGCAAAGCGGAAATGGTCGGACACTTTACCCTTCTTTAAGACCAGAGACCTGGACTTAGTAGGCTTGAAGCTCATTCTTGCCCAGGAGATGAGCCGTTCAAGCCCCTGGAGGAGCCATCTGCACCCTGGAACTGATGTTGTCATTACTGTTAAGTCGTCCATAAAGGCTCTTATAGGGGGCTGACGGGTCCCAGATCTTGACTTGGGCCCTCTGCATTCCACCTCGGCTGACTTTACAATCATGTTCATCGCCAATGAGAAGAGAGATACGGAGATTGTGCAGCCGGTGATTATCCCCTTTTCAAGTTGATGCCAGGAGGATGTTACTTGCCCTGAAGAGACTCACGCGCTGAAGTTGTCGTAGTAGTCCATGATGAGGTTGCGAATCTTCACAGGAACATGGTGTCTAACCAGTGTGATTTCGACGAGCTTGTGTGGAATAGACCCGTAGGCATTTGCCAGGTCAAGCCAGAGAGTTGCCAGATCTCCTTTGCTCTCCTTAGCCTCCCGGATTACCTGTGTCACCACTCCTGTATGCTCCAGACATCCAGGCACTCCTGGGACTCCTCCCTTTTGGACTGAGGTGTCAATATAGGTGTTCTTCAGGAGGAAGTCTGTCAAACGTTTGGACACTATTTTGAAAAAGATCTTGCTTTCAACACTGAGCAGCGAGATGATACGAAACTGATCAATGTTGCAAGAGCCCTCCTCCTTCGGGATCCAGACTCCCTCAGCATACCTCCATTGTGCAGCGACTTTTCCTCTCCGCCAGATCACCCTCAGGATCTTCCAGAGACGTCTGAGGAGCTTCGGGCACTGCTTGTAGACCTTATAGGGGACCCCACTGGGACCGGGAGCGGAGCTGGATCTTGCCGATCTAACAGCATCTTCCACCTCTTTCAGCGTGGGTTCAGCACTGTCGAATTGGGTCCCTGGTTCAGGTGGCGCCACCAAATCCCTACAAGGTCCGAGGTCGTGGTCCCTTGAGGAGTCACTAAAGGTGGCATGGAGATAGTTGTCTATCTCCTCTACTGTGCACGCGAGGTGGCCACTTCGCTTCTGGCCCAGTAGTTTCTTGATAAAGCCAAAGGGATTACCAATGAAATCACTGCGTTTCCGAGCCCTTTCCTTGCCCTTCCTTCGGTGCCGTTCTGCTCTTCTCAGTGAAATGAGTCTCTTCCTTATGATGTCTGTGAGTTCTGACAAGGCAGTCATTTCTTCTTCCTTGGCCATCTTGAACTGACGTCTCAAGGATTTTAGTTCTTGTCTCAGCTGACTGATCTTGACTTCTCGCCGATTGAGCGTTGCTGGATTACTGTCTCCTCTTCTTTCCTCAACACCAAACCTCTCTGCTCCCATATTCATTATGATGGTACACATGGATTGGAGCTTCTGGTCGACCCTACCTTTTGAGATGGATTCCAGGCACTTGTCTACATCCTCATCCAGCTTGCGCCACTCCTTGTTGTTTGCGGCAGGCCACTTCACCCTTCGGTGTTCCGATTTCCTGCTTGGTGGGGGGTTTAGTTTGGCTTGGAGGTTCCGGGTACTGTGGGGAGATTCCGGACCTGGCTCCTCCTCCGTCTCACCAGGTTCGGCAGCCGGCATGACAGTAACTACTGCCCCAGCTACCGTACCTGAGCGTAGCTTCACTTGATCACTCCTGAGGCAGGCCATCATCCTGGTGGATCTTCAGGCCCTTCAGGTTTTTGCAGACCTTGCCGCAAATGCAGACTGCACACGTATTCCGTTGTCCATTATCTTGGTTCGTTACCGGTACTTCCGTCCGTTTGGGATACTCACTCTCCCCCCCTCTCGGGTATCCCTGGGGGTATATTTCTGTAGGGTTCTTCGTAGCTTGCTATAGGCGCTCCCTCACAGGAGCTGCAGGTCGGGGGGCTAGCCCTCCCTGCCCCGATTGCCGTCTTTCCGAGCTGTCAGCTGTCTCTCCAGCCGTCGCCACTCTATTCGTGGATGTCATCCAGACTTTCCTGGAGGTCACTGGCTATGCCAGGTGGGTTAGAATTTGAATACACCTTCAGGTGCTACTTGGACACGTCATCAGTGAAGAACAAAATATATTTCATACCTAGTGGAGTTGGTAACTAATAATAGTAGTAAATGTGTAAAGTAGCATAAAATAGAATTACATAATAAAGCAAGAAAAAACGACCTCAAATGTGTATTTATTTAATGATTGGATTCAACAACTGATAACAACAACAAATAAACGCATACATACAAGACAATACAGCGTTTCGTGTAGGTGTAGCAAGTGAACAACATTTTAATTTAAGAAACTTAGTATTGCGCTTCTGATTTGGCTGTGAGATTCACTGAGAATGAATTGGCTGTGAGAATTTTCATTACAAAATGGCGGCAGCGCTGCTGAAGTGCTATAGTGACTGTTGCCAAAAACGAATGAGAGTTTCCCCTTTTGTGCTTCTATACTCTTTGACGTCAATAAAACAGTTTTTGACTAAACTCCGCCCACAGGAATACATCATTCGCCAGCTAAGCTCAAACGGCTCAGGCTAAGCTAAGCTGCTGTCGAATCACAACACACTAAACAAACTACACAATCAGAACTCATTACGTATTTCAGAAGGAGGGACTTCACATAACAAGGAAGACATCAGCCCGCTTTTAGAACAGTGAATAGAGCACTATACAGATAAGTAAAATGTGAAAAATACCACATTTATTTACACGTGAAACATGAACACATGTTATATTGTGCACTGTAAACACAATCAAAGCTTCAAAAACACAGGAAGAACGGGACCTTTAATGAAAATGGAAGTTGTAAGCTTTTACAAAAACCAAACTTGAATGGGAAATCCCCAAGGAACGGGTAGGAAAGCACAGTTTGTAGGCGAGTTTCTGGCCAATTTTGATCGCGGTTTTGCTGCATCCACTCAAAAGAGTAAAGTTTTGATTTATTTACGATGTAAAATGTTTTTCCTAGTTTTACAACACTTGACTGAAATGTTTCTCATGATCTTAAAAATCATTTAATCTGAAGGTGTATCCCTAAATGTTTGAAATAAAATTTTTGTAGAGAACATTTCTAAAAACTTAGACAAAGGGTGACAACACTAACGATGATCAAATATAAGGAGAGTTTTGATTTATTTGCAATGGCTATTAAGTTGAGACCAAAAGCAAAGTTATATTTTTGTTATTCTAGAGTTTTATTGAGTTTATTGTTATACTATAATGTGGAAAAACATTGAGTTTGTGTTGTGAAACTTTTGAACAGTAGTGTGCATTTAGTGTGAAGTTGCAGTAATCGGTATTGATTGCACTGACTTCAATTTTAATTTCATCAACACATCTTTGTGTTTCAGATTGTGGGCATGTTTGTCACCTGCTGTTTGTATAGGAGTCTGAAAGCAGAGCCATACTGAACAGATAAAGTGCACATCATCATCATCATCAAATCTACTGTAAAACAGAACGGAGATAATCAACGATGATCTCATTTCTCTTTTATCATGCAGACATGTTTACACTATAATGATAATGCATTGGTCATACATTTCAAGTACTACTGAGCTAGCACAAAAATATTTACATCCTTTTATCCTTATTGTTTTAAAGATTCAAGGGATTTTACTAACTTAAGCATGTTTGCTTTGTATTTTATATATAAAACAACTACGTATCTGTTGTTTTGTCTATGTGTGCTTTTTTCCTGTTTTATGGATGTCACAGCTTTTATTTAAAATATGCTTTGTAGAGTTTTTAATTATGTGAGGGTCTGCCTCCTAAACGGTATTGCGCTCTTCTGGTTTACTTTAAAATTCCTATACATCAAACGTAAATCTTTTAAAATCTGTCTGGTTTACATGATGTATTTAAAAGAGCAAAACATTATAACTTAAATGTACTAAAACTATGCATAAATAACCACAAGCACATTGTAGTACATTGATATTTTTGTGCTAAATAAAAGCGTAAAAGTTATACACTACAAATATTCTCAAAGTATAGCTCTACCTTAGTGCACTTGAAAAAAGTCAACTTAATATCAGTAATACTTCATCATTTAAATCCACTAAAATCAATTGGTGTTCCAGAATAGCACACTTGAGTACATTTAGATGTTTTAGGCGTTAAAGTGTTATGATTAGAAATGTGTATGACATGTTTTTCCTTATAACATTTGTATTTTACGTGCTTACAAGGACATAGCATCTTCTAAAATATATTGTGATGGTGATTTAAAAACAGATCAGTACATTGAGTTACTGTTTGTAAAGAAGAAATACAATGACTTTGAGAAGTCAGTGATAAACGCTTCATCCAAAGAATTTTTGTGATGTAAAAACACATCATGACTTTATGAGGAAAGTCAACAGGGTCACAGCAAATATCCAGAACAGACCTGAAACACAACACAGCCGAGTCACTAAAATGTGCCATTGCAAATCTAAATTTAGGACCATATTGACTAAAGGTGAAGTATATACTCACTGCAGAAGGCTGAGGTTCCTGGTGACTGACTGGTTGCAGGCTGAGCGATAGGTTTCATGTTTTGAGTAGGTTTAGCAGCGGTTGTACTGGACACTGTGCCTTTGTTTATCAAAGAAACTGGCCCTGAGCGGATTTTATAGTTGTGGGTTAGAATGCTATCGACTAGTGTCCGCTCCGATGATTTTGTACATGGATCTGCACATCTCTGCGTTTTTCTGGTAGCCGCACAAAGATGCACTTCACACTCAACATACATCTAGAAAGACAAAACAACAGGGTTTAACATAAACACATGAATGCACGATTGATCAAGAATCCATAGCATGAACGTATTGAAGATAATAAATAAAGGATGTACCGTGTCTCCTTTTATGTTCAGAGAACTGAGATATAAGCGGTAAATGCGAACACTTGGTGTTGACGTCAGGACCTCTGATGCTCCATTACCAGATGCACAGCTGAAATACAGACAATCACATTATGGACAAAGGAAGGTAGTCAAGAAACTAGATATAAACTAAGGTTATGTACAGAAGTATGACTATAAACAGATAGATTATAGTGTATTATGTTGGCGATTTGTGTTGGGATGGACACAACTATATGTGCATTTCTTAAAGGACATAGCAGTGCAGTAGAAGCAGAAAATATTCGGGTAGGTTTAAGTTTTAGATTGATTGGATTCATCTTCAAGTCAACGGTTGTCTCTATGAAAATATAACTGTGATGCCTGACTTCACAGACACCACTTGTTATTCATATTTTCAATATAGAATGAGAATACAAATTTGCTTGTGTATCACTAGACTTTCACAACACGGCTGATGTTGGTACTGACCCTTGGTTCAGCAGGGGCTGTGTGTGAAGAAAGTCTTTTGACTCCGACTCAACACATCGGCTCACCATGAGCTCCGCACGGGCCAATGAAGAGTTGGAAAATACATGTAGGTCCAGCATGTCCATCTTGCCAGCACGCTGGAGATCTCGAGCCATATGCATAGGCTGCAAACGTGCATGTCGTGTATCGGCGGCCATGGGTCCCTTGCCGGGAATGTGGAACTCGAGCCAGAAGGACACGGCACCGAATGTCTCCAGCTCTGTGGGTATGGAGACTTTCAATCTTGGACCTTCGGCTTGTTGGCCGGGAATCCGGCAGGCGAGCGGAAGAACGAGACTGGCAGCTCTGGTGATAGTCGAGTTGGGATTTACGCTGCGTAAAGTGTTGGTGTACAATAGTTCTGATCCTAAGTGCTGGAAAAGAGATTTCAGTGAAGAGAAATAAGTGGAAAATCAAGTGGAGTCATAGGTGAGCTATTTAAAGCTGTTTATCTCTGACCCTAATCAATCTAAACCTTACAGTCCTAAAGACTGCTAGAAAAGGTAGTTGTCTAAAGTCTTCTGAAACATATCTCACGTCACTGTGTGAGGAACAAACAGAATATTACTGTAAATAATCCAATCCCATGTAGCTTTCAGCTCTTGCTTTTGCACATAATCAGTGTAAGTTATGATGAGACACGCAACCATTTCGAATAGCATGCCTTAAAGCAGTGGTTTTCAAACTGGGGGCCGCGAGATGGTGCCAGGGGGGCCCAAGTTTTATTACATTTTATGAAATACATTAATTTATCATGAATTCTGTGTAATTAAACTTAAATAAAACAAGCTACTAACCAAAAGCACTACTTTTTTGTATAATTTAATGTTTTTTTATTAAAATGTTGAGTTTTAGAACAGTTTTTGTCACAATTTTTTTTGGGGGGCCGCGAAGGAATGCACCGTACACAAGGGGGGCCGAACTCTGAAAAAGTTTGGGAACCACTGTCTTAAAGCAGCAACTTCAAATATGCAGAATCGCAAATTAAAGAGCTAAGACGAATGTTTCCCACATGAAGGGGATCTTAGCATCCTTGAGTTTCTTGAAAGCATCATGTGTGTGTTTTATCTGAGAAGTTGCTGAAAGCATACATCTCAAGGTTTTCACCTGATGTGTCCGATACGAGTCAGATGAAGTCAGACTGAGCATTGAATAAGAGTATTCTGTAAATACTCTTGCTCTGCTTATTTTTATTAAATCATTACTTGGTCCTTTGCCTGCTGTTCATCTAAACTCTGTATCAGAATTATGGTTGAGTCGAAGTGTTAACTCCTAACACAGTTGACTAGCTTTGATTGACAGACTATTGTCCTGATGAATAGAGAGATCTAGTGAGAAATAGTGAACTGGATCTACACCTTGGATCTGTAGATCTTACATTTTCAGCATACTCACATGTGGATCTAACAAAAGTATTATATGACTTAAGAGGTTTTGGAAAAGCCTTACAATGTTTGCTCGGATTTACATCTCCTCGTATAGTAGAAAGCATGTTGGACATAATGCAAAACATCTGTATTTGTGTCAAGGTAATGAAAGCCACATGGGTTTGGAAGGTGTGTTCACACTATATATCGTAATTACAATAGTTTTTACGCGATTAAATTTTGCAATTAAAGGTCCTCATAGAGCTCGTAATAACAGCTTGTGGACTGGGAATTTTTTGAGAGCTATGATTTGTACCATGTGACCGCAGATATTTAGCAGATGAATTAAAAGGTAATTTAACGTTGTAATTATGTATTTTACAGCTGCCAAAATTGTCTATTTTAAAATGGATTTATTTAGCCATTGATATCATTGCTATAGAAATGCATAATCCCCAGTCCAGTTCCCAACTTCCCACGTCACGATTTGTCATTTAAAACTACAGTAATTACCATATGGCATTAACGAAGAATAAATCATTACAGAATTTTTACATTTTTGGGTGAACGATTTCCAAAGTGTTAAATGAGGTGTTATTTCAGTCTGTCCCTATGACAGAATAAAGAAGGTCTCGTACCAGTGTTTTGGTACCACATCCTATCAAAGAGAAGGTTGTTGTTATATGTGTACTGTTGTAAAACACCGGACAGGTCGGGTCGTTCAGCTGCAGCTCAGAGAAATGAAGATTCTTCAGAAATGAAACGGGCAACACCAGCGACATTTGCAGCTCCCGCTCCTTACATTTCAACTCTGAGAGAGAACAAGATGTCAAATATCTTTATAAAACTTGCCTCAAAATTGCTTCAAAGCAGCTTTACAAGAAAGAGGAACAAATTTTATTTAGCAAATTTTGGGAGGAGCATGGTCATGTAATACAACCAATCAGAATGAAGAGGTCTGTCTCTAAAAAGTTGTCCTTCACCTCTGGTTAACCACTCAACTGTCACCACCACTTTTTGAGTGTGGGGGGGGGATGTTCACCTTTAAATCAGTATAATATAACTCTGGCATTTATAAGTCTAGAAACCTAATGTTTGTCTGAAAAAAAGTCATACGTCTCAACTAGTTTTGATCCAAATTTCAAGATTAAATCACAAAAACTGAGGTTTGTAATCAGTAGATTTACCAACAATGGCCACTAGGTGTCAATGCTTTGCTGCATACTCTGTCACAAATTGATACATTACTGCCACTGCACTACTCTTAGTGGAAAAAGGTTTTGAAAGATGAAAACAGTATTCTTAGACCTTTCCAATGATAAATAGTTTGTCGGGATTAATTTTCTAAATTTTATGCACCTCTGGTGGATCGCAAACCCTGCTCTAGAGGAACGATGACAGTAAAGTGGATTAAAGCCCTCTCCCCTCAGACAGCCCGGCAAAGACGCTTTATCATCTAATCTGACTACATGTTAATGTCAACTTGTGAAGTGTCTATACTGTCTTTATTTACTGTAAAGCTGCTTTGCAACAATGTAATGAAAAGCACTATATAAATAAACCTGAATTGAATTTAAATGCTCCAGAGACCACAAAGATAAACAAGAACATAACATAAATGCCTCTTACAGGGTATAATATATTTTATTGGTCCACTGTTGGACCAGTGTGAGCCAACAACTTATCAGCCAATCCTGGAGCCCAAAACTGATCTGCATTCTAACCATCGGGTCAATATCAACACGTGACCCTGCTCAGACAAGACTATATCTCTTCCTGCACCAAATTATCTTTGTTTAATAAGGCAAAAAAAATTTATTTTTATTTTAGAAGGGCTTGCTTAGAATTTTACTTGCTTAGATCACTGCACTTTACAGCTCACGCTTGAAGTTTAAAGGCTATAATCTATTTATACGAGTATTAAAAGAATGAGTACAAATCCAGTCATAGGGAAGCGTTCACTAGTGCTCATAAGACTCAGCTTCGTTCTGGTTGACACTGACATGGCCTCGCTCTTAACTTGTCTTTTTGGACTAAAGGTAATCTTTAGATCAAAGGTCTTTGGCTGCTGGATCAGATTAATTGACAAACACACAGACAGACACACACACACACAAAACACACACACACACACACACAACCTCACTCTCATTTGGCCCAACAACAGTGCAAACACAGCTAATGAGGTTTTGATTGTTCAAACATTGTGAATGTGAGTCAGTACAGATTTAAAAAAACAGATGTTCAGTGATATTACCTGTTCCTGGAGGCAAAGGGTCTGTTAGCGCTAAAAGAAATAATACAGACAAGAAAAAAAAAACAATAAAGATCAGTAGCACATGACTTCACATCTTTAGTTTTAACATACAAACCAGAAAATGAGAATCATAATATAATCTTACTCTGTTGGAGCCATAAACACCTGATGTCAGACTGCAGGCTGTAAACAGTGAAACTGATTTCATCTAAGCTGTCAATCATCAGTCATAAATCTCTCATTGTGAGACAAACTGGTGATTACCTCTTAGTGTTTGCAACAAAACAAACTGAGATCAGCTGTGCTGTTGGATCAGGACCTCTGACCCAGGACAATGTTGTGGATCTTCTGAAGTTCAGGGTTGTTGTCATGGCTGATATAAAGAGGCCTGATGGACCAATCACTGAAACTTCTGTCAATCTAAGAAGACACAAAAGAATATCAACCAATGTTCTGACAAATCAACACAGGCTTTCATTAACTTATAATCAATTCCTCGTACTTTGTTATTATTTTAAATGAAAGACTTGATGTGAAGTCAGTTCTTAAGCACACAGACCGTAAAACACATAAGTGTGTGTGAGGTCTTACTCCTCTACTCTTGAGTAAACTGTAATGTTGACATGGACGTCCTCAAAGGGCAGCAGGTTCACCAGTTGGCTGGCAGCCGGGTTTACAGATGTGAACTCTGGTACGGCTGGACAGCCTTCGTCATTCTGAACTGCAAACACCACAACATAAACCTTTACAGTATGTAGACAATAACAGAAAAATTAGTCCTGGGGCCTCATTTATAAAATGCTATGTAAAAACCATCCTACATTTGATCTTACGATCATTTAACAAAAATGCGTACGTGTGATTCATAAACCGAACATACGCGCAGAAAACGCGCGTACCTCTTTCAGATCTATAAATCGCAAATGAACTTGAACTTGTGCGCGTAGCCGAGCAGTTTCAGATCTCCGCCTTTAAACGATGCCTAATAAATCTCATAGACATAAAAGAGCGCTTGTCAATGTTTAAACACAATTTCAAACAGCAAGAATGGCTTATATTTCAGAAAACCTGCAGCAATCAGACAAGCAAAAGTGCGTAAGTCTGCTCAGATCCTGACGTGGCGCTAAGCACTTTTCCACGTCAAAGACAGTTTTTATAAATATGGACTTTGCCTTGGATTATTGCGTACGCACACTTTACGATCAAATCTGTGCGTACGCACGCTTTATAAATGAGGCCCCTGAACTCCTGATCTGTAGTATCTAATGCATTTTTGTAAATGATATAGTAGAGGTGTATTAATGTCTGTCTGGGTCCTTATTCTGATAACAAAATTGATTATTCATATTAGTATGAATAGGGGTTAAAAGAACCAATCATGAAATCTGATGATTGTCTTTCTTGTCTTTTCTACATAGCATTTAAGGCTATATTCATGGTGAGAATAAAGTCACATTTTTTTAATTAGACTTGAAAAGTTTAAAATGTATTGTACCTAAAAATCGTAAAACTGTGTTTGGATTCTGATGATTGTCTCTGTACAGACCTGTGCCAACCTGTGCACATGCTCAGAAGCTGAAATAGTGTTTTTAGCTCAATCTGAGCTTACGAGACAAAAGTGATGGTAGAGTTAATGTCAGGTTTAATTCCCAATTCAAATCGATAGGACTTTGATGACATCATGTAGTGCAGACTTTAGGGACCCTTGATGCGAGTCCACATGTGCTCTGTCCTAAATGGCACACTTCATGTGTACTTTCGGTCTCGTGGCCTTAAATTGCGCGTGCTCGCTTAGTCTACGAGTCCGTAGGGTGTCCCATCTGTCATTCTTACGCTTTAAAGTGTGCTCATCAGTGCCTCCTTTGCCCCTTAATGCGGTCTTCAGCGAAGCCCGCACTGCAGCAGGCTTCGCGCACTTTACCAACCCAGAAGTTCTCATGAAAAAGCAATCAGACCAATCAGATTTCGGGAGGGAGGAGTTCGCACTGACGGGGTGCACCCACGTGGACTCGCATCAAGGGTCCCTAAACTCTGGACTACGTGATGTCATCAAAATGTGGACTCTGAGGAGGACCACAAGTCCAGAGTGTGCCATTTGGGACAGGGCCATGGTTGCACTGGAGTCGTATTTTGGGACAGACTCAAGCGTCAAGCCGGAAATAGGAAGAGAAGTTGCCCGTCAGTGTGAACTCCTCCCTTCTGTCTTCTGATTGGTCTAATTGCTCCTTCACAAGGACTTCTGGGTTCTGGGTGCACGAAGCCTGCTGCAATGCGCTAATGAGCATACTTCGAAGCGTAAAAATGACAGATGGGACACCCTACGGACTCGTAGACTAAGCGAGCATACGCAATTTAAGACCATGAGACCGAAAGTCCACATGAAGTGCGCCATTTGGGACAGGGCCCATAACAGCCTGAAAGCGCTGCAAACATGGCCGCCTGGTGCGACTTTTCCTAAAGGGACTTTGTTACCAGTGAGCAAGACAGTTCAGAGATCACTGGCAATTTAAACTCATTAAACTTGACTTGTAAGTGACGAAACATTAAAAAATACTTAGTTTCAAAGCAAAAACTTTAGCAAACTGTAGGAATGACCCTGATAATGATACTCTAGCTGTATTGTCAAATACAGTATTTATAGTATTTATTTCATTGATACTTTATGGTACAATTACATGTGAGTGTGAATTTTATTCGTAGTATAAGACTAACCTGTTATTGTGAGCTGTAGAGATACAGTGGAGAAAGAGTTTGATTTGTTGTTGGCAGATGAAGGAAAATCCTCCACTATAATCTTCACTGTATAGAGACCTGGAGATGCTCCACCTTCATACAGCAGTGTACACGTCTCCTGTCACACATATAAAGTAAAAACGTTTGTATGAACACTTGCACATGAACTATATGAATAAAATGAAAGTCAATATCTAAACTGTATGACGATGGCTGACTTCATTTAGCTGTAAAAATGCATCCAGGTTATTCCTCCTAAAACGACAGCGGACATAATCTCCATCCAGATCCATCACGCTCAGAGGGATTACCTGACTGCAACCTGCACGTAACCTAACACAAACAGACCCAGAGTCTTAGCATGTCTTCTGTATGTATACATGTATGTATGTGTTTAGCAGTGCAGGTGTGTATTCTGGAGGTTTCCACCTGACAGGAGGAAGCAGCGCAATGTACGGAGGCCGGTTGATGCTGTTTGTGTCCGCTCTGATGGACAGATCAGCTCTTGTATACAGTGACACATCTTCATTAACGCTGCGAAGTGAAATAACATGAGACTCATCCTTTTCACATAGTTCATTTAATATTTGTACAGCATCCGTCGCCTCTCACCCAAGCCTTAATGTGAAGGTGTGGTTTTTGGGAATGGTTTTCTGCCACTGATGGAGACACCAGCCTGGTGAAGGTAAAAGTCCTGTGAGAGGAGAGGTGTTGACCAGAGCACTGCAGTCCACTTCACTGCACAACTGATCCAGAGCTGGACACGGCAAACTGAACAACACACTGTAATATGCACGGAGCTGTAGGACAGAACAACAACAACACAGTATTACACAACACAGAATGATCAAAAGCTTTCTTCATTAGGGCCTGAGCATCAAGGTTCGGCAGATCATCTTCATATTTGGTGAGTTTCATCTTAAGGCCTTTGTGATGCTAAATTGCGAAGGATTTGACTCTACGTGAAAATTTGTGTTGGTTCAGGCCCGAAAAACTTGATGTTTTCCCATGAAACAGGAAGTTGCTGGAACTCAGGCATACAGTGTCCGATCTGTCCCAAACTTCATATGATTGCTAAGAGTCCTGACCTAAACACATCAACATACCAATTTTCATTTATAGTCAAAGCACCACCAGCTGGCAACCTGAAGGGACATGTTTTAGCACCCCTTTCAAATATTCAACGAAGCAGCCTTTGGACTGTGTTTAATGTATATGAATTTCAGTATGTATTATTACAAGCCCTACAAAAAAGTCTCTTGGAGCAATGCCCTACACCCAACAGGAAGTCAGCTATTTTTAATTATTTCTCAGATTTTGGCTTAGTTTTTCTCATTTCCAGCAGTCATACTTTAACTAACTCCTCCTACAGTTTTTGTCGGATCATCATCATATTTGGCGAGTCTCATCTTAAGGCCTTTGTGATGCTAAATTGTGAAGGATTTGATTCTATGTTAAAATTTGTGTCTGTTTCGGCCCCCCAAAGTTTAACGTTTCGCTACTAAACAGGTTGCTGGAACTCAGGCATACAGTGTGCAATCTGTCCCTAACTTCACATGATTAATAAGAGTCCTGGACTGAACACATCTACATGTCAATAGTCACTTATGGTCATAGCACCACCAGCTGGCAACAGGAAGTGACATGTTTACACTGATAATGCAATGTCTGATCTTTCCCTAACTTCATATGATTGATAAAAGTAGTGGACTGAACACATCTACATGGCAATAGTCACTTTTAGTTATAGTGACACCTGCTGGCAACAGGAAGTGACATGATTACAATGATTATGTAATGTCGGATATGTCCCAAACTGCACTTGATTAATAAGAGTCCTGGACTGAACACATCTACATGCCAATAGTCACTTATAGTTATAGCGCCACCTGCTGGCAACAGGAAGTGACATGTTTACAATGATTATGCAATGTTGGATTTGTCCCAAACTTCACATTATTGATAAGAGTCCTGACCTGAACAAATCTGCATGTCAATAATCACTTATGGTAATAGTGCCACCATCTGGCAACAGGAAGTGACATGTTTTACACTGATTACGTTATGTCTGATTTGTCCCACATGATTCATACGAGTCCTGACCTAAACACCTCTACATGCCAGTATTCACATATAGTCATAGTCCCACTAGCTGGCAACAGAAAGTGATGTTTTTCATTGATTTTTTTAATGTCCGATCTACCCCACACTTTACATAATTAATAAGAGTCCTGCACTGATTATGATGATGTAAACAATAAACCTTATGTTTTATGTTAGGAGATGACCATTCCTGATATCAAATGAGAGGACAGTGGATCTATCAAAGATAAACACACAGCGATGAATGAGCCACAGTTTAAAGGGCCTATAAGTCCTGAACATATAGAGCAGTTAAGACAACATATTAATCCTTTACAACCCTCCAAGTACAATGGCATGGACATTTATATGAGCACAGTCCAGTTTGTGCAAAATCTGCATACTGAAAAGCAGATCTTGTTGCATGTAGTGTGCTTTTCATTATTTTTGAACTTTGTTACTTTTTTACTACTAGATGTCATCAAATAAACATTATCTTCTGTTTAATCTTTTTTATTGACCACATTACAATGAACATTAAGTCCTTCAATCAAAACTGCATACAAAGCTAGCTAGCAAAGGACAAAGTTGCACAAAGTAACTCAAACATATCATCGCGTCTGCTGAGAAAGATGTGTAACAACAAGTATCCTTTTGTGGTTGGCTCCACTTACTGAACAATTTCCAGGTTAGCTTTACACAATCTTTCCAATTCATTATTGTTATAATGAGTTTTATAAACACTGATTGTAATGTTATGACGGTTACTTAATTAAATATCACCTCCATCTGTGATGTGTTGAACGTTGTATGAGATGTACCTTGACAAATGCTGTTTGTTTGCTGAAATGTGTTATAAAGCTTGTAATAAAGTGAAATAAGTGCATTTATATTTTGTCTTGTCAACTTCACAAACCAACCCAGAGTTTCTTGAGCTTTATATAAAGAGAAGAAAAAGCTTTAATATGTTAGCACATTACTCCACATACAATTGAAAAAAGTATATAATATTCAGTTTCTGTTTTAGTTTAATGGTTTTAGGGGTGGTTTCCCAGGTTGTTTGAGCTGCTTTCATTTAAAAACACCATGTACTGACATATTTTAACATATCAGTGCAATGGTTTTGTCTCACGATGCACACCAATATATTTTTTTGTAAGGTTTGTTTGTTAAAGGTGCTGTAAGCGAATCTGTGTGACGTTACTTTTTGTTGATGTTTGAACTGTTTTCAAACAAACAGAGCGTAGCTAACTGCTCCCCCTCCCTTCCGTGCTTTCATAAACGCGCCTAACCCTAACCCCCAAATCCTTCTTGTCGTTTATTGGCTGGAACACTTTGTTATCGTTTCTGGTGTTAGGTTTGGCCACTTTGTTTTTATTGCAGCTTGTGAAGCCTCTACAGAGATCGCGTTTTTTACAGTTTGATGAGCGGACAGGCAGCAAGCAGATAGTGAGGAGATGTTTGCTGTATGTAACAAAAAATGTTTTATGGTCTAAAACGCGTGAATTCCCTTAGAGCACCTTTAAAACTTCTTAAACACTGCAAAAATGACTTTCTTACTTAGTGTTTTTGTCTTGTTTTCAGTAAAAATATCTAAAAATTCTTAAATTAAGATGTATTTTCTTGATAAGCAAAATGAAAATAATGACAAATAAGTCTAGTTTTTAGACAAAAATATCAAATTTAAGTGAATTTGTGCTTAAAACAAGCAACAAATCTGCCAATGGAATAAGAAAAAATTTTATTGGAAAAAAAGTACTTTTTTATTTGCTGTTTTATAAGAAGGGTAACAGCGCCACCTACTGCATATATGTTACTGGCGGGGAAGCGTTGCCTCTTAAAGCTCACGTAACACACGCTGTTTCTGCATTTCTGATATCAATCTGGAGTACCTATAGAGTAGTATGACATCCTTTATATCTCTGAAGAGTCTTTAGTTTAATCAGATTTATAAAAGAAATATTAGCTTTAACGAATCTTTCCGATAACGTACGAAAAAATGAAGAAGGAGGAGTTATAACACGGGAGGAGCGAGTACGAGTCATGCAACACTATACAACACTTATAACGTATGATTCACTACATGTTCATGTCATTTATATAATATACACGCGCCTATTTCCATCATAAGACAGAAGTCTTACTTACCACGTGTAACTCGTCATGACCCGGTTCTGAAAATCCACCGCATCAAACACACACGCAAAACTCCGCTGCTAATCCTGATAATAAACTATATCCATTGTTTCCATGAGGCTGGATGTCTTCTCCTTACATCCAAAAACACACTTCTTGTTGTGCCATTGTTGACTTTTGAAATTAAACAAAGCTGAGTGGCGTGATAAGCTGTTAGCAAGCTCTAGCGTCTCCCGCTGACTGACGGCTGGGCGGGGTTTTCCGGGGGTAGTTTTCCGGCGGAAGCCCATATAAAGAAGTGATACGTATCGAAAACCCCTGAAACGTCAGTTAGAACCGTAATCGAAAAAAATTAGCCGAAACTTGTACGAACCCTGGCGAAGTGCATTCGGCACAGAAATACTCTGAAACACGCCCAACTGCATTTTTGACACTTTGCCTACGTTTAGCATGAGGAAACAACTCTATAACTGTGTTAATAAATCAGAATGCTTGAAATACCATTAAACCCCCCCTTTAATTGACCAGATAAATAGTCTGTGGCTGGTAAAGGGTTATTGTTTTCAACCTCTTGACCAAAGCATTTCTGTTGTCAAGCTCACCCTGGCACGACGCTTTGATAATTCGACATCATGAAGGCCATGCACGCTCAAGTCATCGTGTGTGGAACAGCACGAGTCGTTCATGTATCACATTTGAAGTTCGCGCCTCCTCCTGACAGCTGCTGGATTTCTCCTCCAAAGGGTATTTGTCTTTTATTTAAGTTTTTATGATGTTTGCTTATAGCAGTCGTTTTAAATGCAGTATTGCTTACAGAAGTAACGAAATAGGGCAAAGCAATCATATAAATCAAGTTTTTTATTGAGCTGTATCTCCAGCAAAAGAAGAAATTAAGTGATTTTAACTGCAGTTCGTGCGTTTTTCACCAACACTGTAGTGAATTATTTTAATTCCTCTTTTTAAAATTAATATTATGTTCAATTTCATAGTCAATTTGCTTTTCGCTAAGTAATTACAGCAAAATGATTGTTAAACAATTTTTGTGAGTCACTAGATGGCAGCGCAGACGCAATAAAACGAACATAAGTGAAGCTCAGAAGCTAACGTTAGCTTTAATTAATAAAACACTGAAAAATACACTAATGGTTAGGGTTTATTGTTTGTATTGTACCATACATCCATACTGAAAAAAAACTCCTAAAACCAGCATAAGCAGGTTGGCTGGTTTTAGCTGGTTTTGCTAGCAAGCTGGTCACTTTTTAAGCTGGTCTAGCTGGACATAACTGGTCAGGCTGGAAGACCAGCTGACCTGACCAGCTTTGCCAGGCTGGGAGGACCAGCTTAAACCAGCTACTGCAGATACAGATAAAGTAGCCTACAGTTTTTCTCAGTCTCTTTGGAGCATTTATCAGATCAGAAATTAATTTTTCAAAACACTTCACATCATCAAGTCATTCTCGCTGTTTTGGACAAATTGTAAATGCTTTGATACAATCATGCACTCGATCATGTAAACTTGTCTTCTGTTTGCTACAGTTTTAATTGCTTATGTTATATATTAAAAATTAATGAATAGAATAATATTGAAATAAACAGAGGTTCAGTCTGACCCTATTTAGAGTAATCAGAAATGTTACTCTAAACGGAAACACAGCCTCCAGGCTTCTAAGTACACTTAAACTAACGCCAATTGCTATTCGTATCTCACAAATCCTCAGCTGATGTATTATTCACTATCTAACTGGGATTGGGCCGATCCTAGCCTGATTTCAGTCCTTACGGTAACTACGGATACAACGATATTACTTGCAGTGTCAACATTTACCGAGCAACACAGAATAAAATCAAACATAACAAATTTATTAACCAGGTAGGAAAAACATAATTCAGAAGCCAATTTACATTCAAATTCAAATATGAAGAAACAAATATAATCAAATGAGAATAATGCATACCTGGCAAATGATGAATATCTGGTTACAGATTTCTCAAAGTAAAATTAAATACATGATGCTGTATAACACCAAACAAGACCAGTTTCAAATTCTTTGTGCATGTAGAATGTAGCATTCCATATACAGGTTGCTTTTAGATCATGAGGAGAGGGGGACGAGAAAGTGTGATAGGGTGTGACTCTTCTGTCCCACACCATGGGGTAACTGTCTTGGGGGGTAGATGTGAATTCTTTGAAAAGGTTTCAAATGATAATTCAACAGGAATTAGGAAGCGGTTTCCTGTGGATTCAGCCATTTGCTGCTGACTTTAGAAATACCTTTTGTCAGGGTTTGGCACCACCTTACACCTTACTATTTATACAAATACACTTAGTTGGGGTTTATTGTTTTTTTCATTACTAAGTTCTACTTAATACTAGTGTTTTACACAGTAATGCACTGAACAATATAGAAACATACACCTTAATTTTTCTTTAAAAACACCATTAGAAATGGTCCCGACCCCTAGATCTGAGTAAACCGTACAAAAGATCTCTTAAAGGGATAGTTCAACCAAAATACACCTTATTTGGTTCTGCAAGGAACTATTCATAAGCTCTGTCCCAAATTACATACTATACACTTAAACTACACACTATGTACTCACACATCAAGTGTATACATTTTAGAAGAGTAGTATCGTCCCAAATAAAACACTTGATGGTTTTGTACTAATCAGGGCCCGGTTCCCCGAAACGTTCTTATCGCTAAGTAGTCCTGATCCTATTCCTTAACCTCTCTCTTAACTCTATGGCACGATTCCCAAAACATTTGTACGCTAAGTATATCTTCTGTAAGTCACACTTTCGTAAGGTTGGTCTGGACCATTCGTAAGCTCTCTCTTAGCGTTGTTTGAGCGCAAAACGCTATCGCTGCAGTCTTTAGAAATCAGTGCAGCGCAGTACAAGTCAAACTATGGTATGCTGACAATGATTTTATGTTATGGACATTTTAAGACTTTAAAATGTGTTTGCAATGGATACAGAGCTATTTATGCAGTTGACTTTATTTGGTATCAGAACTTTATTTGGTTCCCTCTATGTTTATAATATGATTCATACTGTAAAAATAATTGACTTACAATCAAGAACAATCAAGATACATAAATGCACACACACACACATCTCAGTAGCCATTAAAACTTTCAATGTATATAAAGAATAAACGTATAATGTGATAAAAACGCTATAAAAACACTAAAGGAAAACATAGGGGGAACAGACTTCCACACAACACCGGCCACGGAGCTGTTTAGTCCATGGGTATTTAAAACCTTTTGACAATTTGCCTGACGTGGCTAAATAAATAAAAAATCTCCCCTACCGAAGACAACCCGTTATGGAGCTGCTTGTTCTTCTCAGACCATATTCTCTATCTAACTCTCTCTGTTTATTGTAGATAAGTTACTTTTTATTGAAAACATTAATGGCAAGCAATACCGCATTAAACAGAAGTACTACAGCTGCTTGTAAAGTAATTCTGATTGTTAACTACCTTACCATAAGTACCATTAGTATAAAAGTGTATTATATCATTTTTTTAAGTCGTTAAACCCAAGTCAAGAAGCGGCAGAAGTGGCACAACGGGATAAGGAGGGTGGATGATTAGCGAGGGATAAACGGTTCGTCTACCCGTATTACTGACAATTTGATAATTTAATTAATAGTCTATATTTTACGGATAACTTAAACTATGTTAAAATAAATGTTACTGGAATAATTTGAGTAATGTTTTATTTGTATAGAGCGTGTTGTCTTTCTAACACGCACCGGCCCGGCGGCGGGCCCTAGGGGGCGTTTTTACGTGTTTTTGTACTTTGTTTAACATCAAATATTCAATCAACAATCATAAACTTTGCATTATTTGAAAGTTTAAACACTCCAAATTCATGTTCTGAGCTTATTTTTGCAATCAATACACTGGTGTGGAAAAGATTAAATGAAATGCAGACGGAATGCATATAAAAAATTTTGTGGGTACTCACATGGCTTGCCATATGGTTCTGATCATTTCTGACAATTCCCAAAAACTTCAACGTACATTGCAAGGTAAGGGTCCACTCTTCAAAAAGCATCCCACGTTTTAATCCAAAACAATGAAAAATAGTGAGAAATCCAGCAATATCCTCCTTTGTTTACATCCGCGCGTCCGCTAAGTATGATCGATCATGTTTATTTTCTATCAAATATCGATTTTTATCAGTGAAAATCCATCTCTTCCTGCTTCGTTAGACTGTTCAGATAAATATCCCGCCCTATTTTTCTGTTTTGTCCA
This sequence comes from Misgurnus anguillicaudatus, assembly GCF_027580225.2. Lineage (NCBI taxonomy): Eukaryota > Metazoa > Chordata > Actinopteri > Cypriniformes > Cobitidae > Misgurnus > Misgurnus anguillicaudatus. The sequence continues at coordinate 2,901,567 of NC_073351.2, forward strand.
ATCAGAAAAGGTTTGACAACTCAAAATCTCATGCAAGCAATGATTTGCCTAGATAGATGTCCTTCAGCTTACCATAGGCTTTTGACTGGCTTACACCAAAACAAAGCCAGCCAATGCATAGTGAGCAAAGCTTTGATTGACAGAGGAAGTAACCAATCATGAAACGATTACAAGGATTCAACTTACGTCAGTAAAGTGTACTTCTGCGCAAATCTACAGAAGCGCATACGGACTACCGGCACATCCGGGAACTTGACTGTAAATTTCGTCACCGCCCCTTTTCGGTGATAAAAAACAGCGCTTCCATTGGCTTCCATTCAAAATAGCGGAACAAAGCAACGTTTTTACACAGCCGGCAGGCGTAAATAACTTATGAAATCACTCAGATTAAACATGTTGAGTATTTATCTGTCCATCCTGCCTGCCATAGAGCGCGAAAGGTACATTAACACATTTAATTTGGTCAATATAAAAACATGTCCCTTTCATTCTCACAGCGTCAAATTTTGTGTAACAACGCCATCCAGTGATTGCTGGAAATATCGCTATGCCAGTTAGTTGTATGGCTGGACAGAAAAGTGCACTCATTACTCTAAATATAAAGACATAATAAATAAATACGAAGTAACTTTCAAATACGAAGTAAAATCATTCACTTGCTTCCCTGTTGACTCGATGAGGTACGAGTAAATGTCCGGGTAAGACACCTCTGGCCAATATGGAGCGTTGTACACAAATTTGATGCTGGGAGAATGAAAGAGACATGTTTTTATATTGACCAAATTAGATGTGTTAATTTATCTTTCGCGCTCTATGGCCGGCAGGGTGGACAGATAATTACTCAACATGTTTAATCTGAGTGATTTCATAAGTTATTTACGCCTGCCGGCTGTGTACGAAGGTTGCTTTGTTCCGCTATTTTGAATGGAAGCCAATGGAACGTCTAGTGCGATTTCCCCCAAAAGTGGGCGTGAACCTGTTCAGAGACATTCTACGACGTTGCGCCGGTTGTGCGTATGGAGAGAAATGCCCACGCCCCCTCCGTGCGCGTTTGTTTGTTTGGGTAGCATAGCAGCCGGCTAGGCACTCCGGAGCCGCTGAGAAACCTCTTCAAATGTTAGATATAACATCTCCATTGTGGATCGTGGACTGCAGATGACTTTTTTGTGTTGAAAGTGTTTTGGAGAAGTTGATAAAGAGCATGATCGCGGATCAACAATGCAAGACTGGATATAAACAAAGCGCGTCGTCGAGGAGAGATGGACCGGATTATGAGCTCAGCTGCGCTCGCTTGGATAAAGTAAGTGGTTTCTTTTATTGATTATTTATTTTACGTTACATTTCTTGTTTCATGTTAGCTGTTTTGATTATAAAGTAACACTGGAGATGACTAATATACGAGTTTTACATGGTTTCGTTTTTGTATGACATGTTATATAAATGCATCATATTTATAGCTATATGAATCAAATGCACAGAATATACAAACTAAAAACTAGAAAATAAGATATGAGGTGGAAAATAAGAGTATTACCAGATGAGAAATATAGGTTATTTGGCAAACATAAGACATTTGTAATTATAAATAAACATATTCATGTAATGTGTGTGTGTTTGTGTATATTTAGTATGTTTCTTTATATTACATCATAGTTTATCATACAAATTGTTGTTTGTCTCTAAATTTTGTCTCAAACTAAAATCCTCTCTTGCTTTGTGTGTGTGTGTGTGTGTGTGTGTGTGTGTGTGTGTGTGTGTGTGTGTGTGTGTGTGTGTGTGTGTGATGTGATGTAAAACAGGACTTCAGCTGACACAGGAGGACTGGAATCTGGAGTGCATTCATGAGCGACCACATTCAAAATAGCAAGTATTTTGTTATAATGTGCAAATTTTTTTTCTGAAATAGTGTTTTCTATGTGCTTTGGTGGGCAGAGAAGTTCTGAATTGATATACATCATGTAATATGTAGTCCTGACTCATTTTCTTTTTATAATCATGTCATATTGTTATCATGTGTATATTTGGAGTTTCCAAGTGCACTTTTTCTGAAAGGACGCCTGGACTTTTTTGAAATAAAAGCTCACAGAAACAACATTTTTTGGAGTATCATTCTCAAATTTGAATCACAGCATGGTCAGACATTCAGTTCACCTATATGGTGTCCCCAGGTGTCTCACATGACCATTTCATACCTTTTTTGCTAAGTGAATGTTATTTAAAGAAAAACGGAAGTAATTTAATGTATATTTTACCTTGTTTTACTCTGTTTCTTTACTACTCTGAGTTGTTATGACTATAAGGCAACAATATGTCAAGTGTCTAGTTTCAAACAAGACCAGAATTATGAATATAGACCATAGGGTTTAAGAGCTGCAGATGTTTTAGTTTGGAGTTGTCGTTTTTCAGAAAATGCTCAAAAATATAAGTGCTAGCTAACAGGTTAACGCCGTAATGCACTTCGCGTGAAGTGGAAAATCGAGAGATCGATCGCATATAATTCAGCACTTTCACTTGGGACAGCGCCTTTGTTATGTCGAACTTAGAGGCAGCGTGTTAAGAAGCTTCCTAAGAGACACTTCGGGGAACACACTTAGGAACATAAACAACTTTGGTAAGATATATCTTTTTGAGTCTTCTTAGGCCTAGTCCACACGGACACGGGTATTTTATAACCGTGAGTTTTTTCACGTGGTTCGGCCGTTCGTCCACATGAAACCGCAGTATCAGGGCACTGAAACCGAGCATATTTGAAACCCCGGCCAGGGTGAGCTTTTTAAGAAATTCCGGTTACAGTGGTGTCGTGTAGAGAGTAAAACCTGGGGTTTTGCCTTGCGAAGTCAGAGTGTGCGCCGTTATCCACTGTGTTTGACGTCAAGATTGTGCGCCGCTGACTGCTTTGTTGATGATTCTGTGCAATGGCAGCGGACGATCTTGCTAATAATAACTGTGCTAACAGGGCTTCTAACATGTATACAGATAGATGATCAGTTATCTCACTATATTGCGGAACACGATTTGGGTTATATCCCCGCCTGCTGGTGTGGCATGCTCTTGACAGCGCTTAATAGCGTGCTTTTGCTTTATCGTGTGGATGGATATTTAATTTAAACCGAGCACGTGTGGACGGGATTTTTTTTTAGGGAAAACTCCGGTTATAAATATACCCATGTCCATGTGGACTAGGCCTTAGCGTGCTAAGAGTGAACGTTATCGGGGAACCGGGCCCAGAAGTGTAAGCGTTTTCCAGATGAGGGCAATGACGTCAAATTCATACTGTAGTACAATGCAAGTCAATGAAGATCAATTTGTACACTGTTCTTGTAATATCATTGTTATTTATTTTGTTCAACATGCCTTTAGTAAGTGTCAGACTGTCTCCACAGGTAAACATCACTCCTACTGCATCTGACAGACCCGCCTCTCTTACATTACGTAAGCAAAGCCATACGGCCAAAAACAATATATATTTTAAGATTCGCTTAAAATTTGCTGAAATATATTTTGGAATATATTTACAAAAATATATTTTTCACCATTATATATATATTTGTATGTTTTGAAATTGAATTTAAAAATACATTTATTTTTAAAGCATTTATATTCATATTGCATGTGAGACAAGTTTTGAATATGTTAAAATGAATTATATTTTCAACTCCAAATGCTTATAAAAGTCAAAGTAAAGTTTTTCTTGAAAATTTGACGACACTTTGCTGAAATATATTTTGGAATATTTTACAAAAATATATTTTTCACCATTATATATATATATATAGTATATATAGACGGTTTCATTGGAAGCACGTGATACACGTCTGGATCCGAACCTTACTTCCGGTTTCGTTTTTTTAATGCTCTGACTAGTTGCTTAACTGATCTCTTGAACAAATGCCTCGACGAAAATAACAAATGTTTAGGTTTCCTATGTAATCTATGTGTTGTTTTTTTGCTTGTTATATAAATAAACTACGTTTAAAGAACTTTGTTGTTATTTATTCTTAGCGGAGTTTACCGGAAGCTACATGCAGCCACTTGTTTATGTTGTTTCTGCTGAAACGGTCTATACAGTATTGTAAATTTTGAAATGTAATTTAAAAATAAATGCATTCTTAAAGCATTTATATTCAGATCGCATGGAAGAAAAGTTTTGAAAATGTTAAAATTAATTATATTTTAACAGCAAAAATATACTTATAATTTTATATTTTAAACATACTTTTATAAAACATTTATATTTTGGCCAGCAAATTTTTTTTTGCTGTATAGGTTGCAAAATTACCCCTGAAATACATTATGAAAAATATGTAAATATATGAAGGTTTAAACTAAATATTTTTTCAAATAAAAAATATTAAATTAAGCTTTTTAGTATTTTAGTGTGATCACTACTTACACTATTATACTAGAAAATGGCTTAGAATAGTGCATAAGTGTGCGATTTGGGACACACCTTTCAAGTCCTATTGGATAACCAAATATTGTGTTATAAAATTTTAGGAAAAATGTTTAAAACCATTTAAAAAAAGAGACTTCGTCCTATTGACAATGAAACCAGTGCTATAGTGAATTATGTTGTATTGTTATAATGTATATTAATGTTGAGTGTTTCTGCATTAAGTTCTAGATGAGAGCTGAGTTGCCGTGACAACCGTGACGCATCATCAGTCAACAAAGAGCAACACCAAACTCTCATCTCTCTCAACTCTTCTCTTTTATTATAAAAGGTTAGTAAAATTATTACATTTCAAAGTAAAAACATTGTAATTCACATGCTTTAATGTCAAAGTAAAGTTTTTATCGAATATTTGATAACACTTTAACATTAGCATTAGTAAATCCATTAACTAACATGAACAAACTTTTAACAATATCGTTTTTCAACAGGCATTCATTCTTGTTAATGTTGGTTAATGTCAATACAGTTATTCGTTAGTTCATGGTGCATTAATTACAGTTTTTCTCAGTTGCTTTGGTGTTTAAAATGTATGCGTGCATTTCTCAGAACAATCTGTACTGCACAACATTATGGATGTCCTGCAAAAGCCTGTAAATTGTTCAAAATCCTTGTTCATCTCTCAAAAGTAAATTTTTACGTCAGTGAACATGTTAGTGCCATCAAAATAGCAAATCCATGTTCATGAACAAGACAGTCAAAATGTTTAGTCAAATGTTGTCAATATACCAAGTGTACCTACACAATTAGTGTCAATATTTTCTGATGAAAACTGTGAGGAATTCACCTTTTTACCATTTTTAATGGCGAAATTGTATATTGAACAATTGTATAATAATCTGCATGATTGTATTAAAGCATTTGTGATTTGTCCAAAACAATGAGAAATTGCTTTTATGTTGTGCACAACTGACTTGACGATGTCGTAGTTGAACAAAATGTTTTGAAAATTAATTTCTAATCTGAGAAATGCTCCAAAGAGACTGAGAAAAACTGTAATAAGTAAAGAATGTGTTATATACAGTCATGTGATGAAGACAAATGCAATTTGGCATCTCCAATTCATCTAACCTACATGTTTTTACTGTAGGAAGAGACCGGTATACCCGGAGTAAACCCACGCTGACACCAGAAGAACATGCAAACCCCACACAGAAAGGCCACCTGACCTAGCTGGGGCTCCAACCGGGGACCTTTTTGCTGCCCTGTTTGACTCTCATTATAAAGGTAAGTGTGCAGTTTCATAGTCTTATCAGTATTTTATACATGTTAAAAAACCTCACTGCAAACACACAAAAACGACTTTGTACGACTGAAAAAAATCCAATAATAGTTCAAGTTTATTGGTTAGTTAAGTGGTCACATTTGACAGTTTAGGCTAAAAAAATTCCAATGAAGGTTAACACCAGCTAGGGGTGGGCGGTATGAGCAAAAATTCATATCAAGGTATTTTTCACTCTTCAGCCGGTATAACGGTATTACGGTATGTTGCCATATGAGATAAAACATTTTGGGGTCACACTGTAGTAAACCTTAGTTAAATTACTGGCAAAATGTGTATGTGTATTTTTAGCCTTATGTTACTAAGTGAGGCATTGGACATAGACATGATTTTTTTTTATCTTTTCCCATTTTTTTCCTTTAAAAGTGCCATTGTGTGTGGATGGGTGGACTCATCTTCTTATGCATATTGTCACTAATATGGGAAGTATGAAAGTATGGAAATTAGTATGATCATTTGTTGGTAGGCTATGTGCAATGTTACAATGTTACAATGTTTTACGCTACATCTAACAACTTTAAAGCTGTGTGCTGTGTATATCTTGTGTCTGTTTGATTTATAAATATACAAAGAACAAGATTTTCTTTTTGTTGTTAATATGAACATCTGATGGGAGATGCCATCTCACTTTAAATTATTATTAATCCCTGAACACATTAATAAATGCAGTTTACTAATACAAGTTAGTTATATTAATAAATGTATTTATTGCATTAATTAACCAGCAGATTCACAGTGCCAAAAACACTCCACTCATACATTTTTATGCGTAAATATGCACTATGTATTGTTTAATAGCCTCTCTAATTAATACATCTGCATTAAGAAAACGACATTTACCATTTAAGGCTGTTTTTAATGTGTTTGTATGTGTTTGCTTACGTTATCCGCTAAAGGACTCTGAAAGCGCTATTCATTTAACCGTAACTCCTCAACCATTGCGCTATCAAAAAAGGAATGGTTCCTAAAAGAAGATAAATTGCACTTTTTGGCAAATTATGGTTTATTACGGTAATTTCTTGCTTTCCGTCCTCCAAACGCTATATGGAGAGCGCGTGCAGAGTGCAGTAGAGAGCAGATCTGAGTGAAAAGGGAGTAACACCTTTAAAGCAGTGAGGTAAAAAAAAGCCTCCTAAATGTATAACACGTGTTGACGCGCTGTTGGTGCCTTGGGACTCGACAGCCCGACTGTTTATGTTGATTTTCAATAAAGCAGTGTTGATTTTGTTCGCTTCTGGGGCCTCTTATGTTTCAGAACCTGGTAATGCTTAGGTAAGCCACGGGCTTGTTTCTCGCCAAACTCGCTGTATACAGATCACAACACCTGAAATATAGCCTTTGACAGGATTTGCGTGCACTATGATGTGCATCCTCTTAAAAAATGATGATTAAAAATGGATTGAAGTGCGATCAGAGCTTTTCGTTTTGTGTTTCTGTGGACAGCGCATCTCGGAGGTATGACTTTTAAGACTTGGGTAAACTCCCGCTGGGTCTTAAAAAAATAACATTCAGAAAGTTAAATTTTAAGTCCTAGGATGAAGATCTGGGCATTTTAAGGCCTTAGATATAACTTTCTGAAGGTTAGTTTTTTAACACCCCGCGGGAACCCTGATAAGTGCAAAAATAGAATTTAAAATATGTAACGCCGGTATTGACGGTTTTGCAAAATCCATATCGTGGCGTGACACAATACCGGTAATTACTATCATACCGGTTTATCGCCCACCCCTAACACCAGCATATTTTAAGATCTGTATGTGCAAGTCATTTTTAGTTGAGATAACTCAAACAAATGTCTTCTTGGACTAGGACTAGGACTATCCTTAAAAGGTACTGTGAAGACTTGTATGCTTTAATACTTTATATTTCCCTTCAACTACTAAAATGAATTGATAGAAAGACATTAAATATATAAATTACTTCAAAAAACCCAACATGTAATACTCATTTGAACCTATTAGGACTAATTTTGAATGTCCATCAGGCTGGTTTTGATTCGCGGATCTGGCAACCCTGTTTATAATCACATAATTTTATAATCCACTGATTGAAGACTTGTTTATCATGTTTAAACCTTTGGCCGAAAAGTGCAAATACAAAAACATTAATCAAAGTAATCAATACAACAAATTAAAAACACAAATGCAAATGTCTGGTTAACCTGACCTCTGACTGCAGCGTCCATTGACACGAGGTAAATTGATGATGAATGATGGCTAAATTTGAACCCACAGTAAGGGCTATACAGGCCATGTTTACATTAGAAAGCACCTGCAATTTAAAAAGGCATTTTTAAAATAAAAATGATCCTCGTCTATACTGGCATTTCAAAAAAATATCTTCGTCCACACTATACACGAAACATGACCATTAACACACACTGGGCATGCGTATAAAAGGATAAAATAACGTATTACTCTAATAATAGCTTACTATACCTTTAGCGCATATTGGCAAACATTCATATCTGGATTATTTTGCCGGTAACGATACCAGACAATATTTTGAAACCTTCAAAAATGTATTTGTGAATGTCTTATATTGTTCTAGCAGCCCCCTACAACATATTTGTAACACATCAATAAGTTGCACGGGGTTTCTTTTAATGTTCTTATTTATTTATATTCACAAAATTTATCAACAAAACATTGATTAAAATTAAGAGACAAATTATATGAAATGAAATTCGCAAACTAAACTTAAATTAAACTCGAAAATTATGTGTGACCCTCTCTATTTCTCCCATCATGCTGACCTTCAATCCATTACAACACATTTAAAATTACAGTCTGTCTTTCATAATAGGCTAATTGAAGTGAAACAAAACATAAAAAACATTACAACAATATTCAAACCCAACAATACTCAAACATAAATATAAAACAGACATTCTGTATTAGGATACATGTTAAAAACAATCTGATATAGCGTTTATTATAGTTGGGTGCACTAAGTTTATAAAAATCACTTTCACACCGCAGACAAAATCAACGCATTTCAGAGAGGCATGACTTAAGGAGCACACGGTATGTGGAAAATCTATCTATCTATCTATCTATCTATCTATCTATCTATCTATCTATCTATCTATCTATCTATCTATCTATCTATCTATCTATCTATCTATCTATCTATCTATCTATCTATCTATCTATCTATCACTAACACTAGCGGTCAGTCTTAAGTGTCTAACAATTGTTCTTCTGTACAATTCTTTACTATGATTATAATCCAGCCCAATAAGTCCCATTTCTAGCGATTTGCGTACGATGTAACTGGTTCAGCGTCGATAAGCCCATGTGTTTCTCTGTAAGCTAACACTTGTTAGATGAATCAAAGGCTTCTACATGGTGAGTTCTCCATAAGGCTTGTCCCGCTGAACTGACTCGAGTCTGTACAGTCGGGGTGCTGTGGTAGCTCGCTCTTTCTGCACCTTAGGCAGCAATATGCAGTGTGGCCTCTGCCATCGGGCACTCCAATCGCTAACCGTGCCAACTGACATAAAGGCCCTAGTGGCTGTGCCAGTTGGTGGGTGACACTTTTGAGTGCGGCCCGGCTGTGTTAGAGGCGTGACTGTTGAGCAGTCGAGGTGGGGAGGGCAGACGGCCAAGCGCTCTTGGCTGCGTGCTCAGGGAAGCGCCTTGTCTGTGGGTTCCACCTGGGTAGCCTTAAATAGTCAACAAGTGTAGTGAAAGAGATGCACTTTTCTCCCCTTTGTAGCTACTAGAGGCACCAGATGTAAGGTAGCATTCCCTATCCTTCAAAGGTTGGGCCTAGCACAGCCACTCCAGCTAAGCCCCTTAATTTTCTCTATCTATCCATCTATCCATCCATCCATCCATCCATCGCACAACTAACATGCAGATTAAAACAATGCACAAAAAAGATGCTAAAGGCTCGGCCGCGGCTCTGCCGCGATTAGTCGCTAGCATGCAGATTAAAACAATGCACAAAAAAGATGCTAGAGGCTCGGCCGCGGTGGTCCGGTTTGGCGCTGACGGTGATACAAGAGTCTCTAGCACGACTAACATGCAGATTAAAGCAATGCACAAAAAAGATGCTAGAGGCTCGGCCGCGGCTCTGCCGCGATTAGTCGCTAGCATGCAGATTAAAGCAATGCACAAAAAAGATGCTAGAGGCTCGGCCGCGGTTAGTTGCTAGCACGACTAACATGCAGATTAAAGCAATGCACAAAAAAAGATGCTAGAGGCTCGGCCGCGGTACTCCATGGCGGCGGCCACGGTGACGTGAGTCTCTAGCATGACTAAAAAGATCTATGAAGAAGATGCTACAGACTCAGCCAGCACGACTGACATACTGACTAAAACAATCTGCGAAGAAGACGCTACAGGCTCGGCCGTGGTACTCCATGACGGCGATCACAGTGACATGAGTCTCTAGCATGACTGACATACTGACTAAAAAGATCTGAGAAAAAGACGCTACAGACTCGGCCATGGTACTCCCTGATGGCGGCCACGGTGACGTGAGTCTCTAGCACGACTAAAAAGATCTACGAAGAAGATGCTACAGACTCGGCCGTGGAACTCCATTACGGTGTCCACGGTGATGTGAGTCTCTAGCACGACTGACATACAGACTTAAAGATCTGGAGATAGACGCTACAGGATCGACAGTGGGTGACCACAGCTGTTGGAGCCTCTGGTGCAACAATAATGAACGGTATGTGGAAAATCCATCCATCTGGCTATCTATCTGTCTGTCTGTCTATCCGTCTGTCCATCTATCTATCTATCCGTCTGTCTGTCCGTCTGTCTGTCTGTCTGTCTGTCTGTCTGTCTGTCTGTCTGTCTGTCTCCTCGTCCGTCCGCCCGTTCGTCCATCCATCTGTTTTTCTGCCTTCCTCCCTCTGTCTGTCTTTCCGTCCGTCTGTCTATCTGTCTGTCTTTCCGTCTGTCCATCTATCTTTCTGTCTGTCTGTCTGTCTTTTCGTTCATCCGTCAGTCCATCCGTCTTTCCGTCTGTCCATCTATCTATCTTTCTGTCTGTCTGTCTGTCTGTCTGTCTTTTCGTTCGTCTGTCAGTCCATCCGTCTTTCCGCCCGTCTATGTATCTGTCTGTCTGTCTGTCTGTCTGTCTGTCTGTCTGTCTGTCTGTCCGTCTGTCAGTCCATCCGTGTTTCTGTCTTTCCGTCTGCCTGTCTGTCGGTCTTTCTGTCTGTCCGTCCATCCGTCTATCTGTCTGTCCGTCCATCCGTCTATCTGTCTGTCTCTCCATTCGTCTGTGAGTCTGTCTCTTCCCTCGTCCGTCCGTCGGTTCATCCATCTGTTTTTCTGCCTTTCCGTCTGTCTGTCTTTCCGTCTGTCTGTCCATCTATCCATCTATCTGTCTGTCTGTCTGTCTTTCCGCCCATCTATGTATCTCTCTGTCTGTCTGTTTGTCTGTCTGTCTCTCCGTCCGTCAGTCCATCCGTGTTTCTGTCTTTACGTCTGTCTGCCTGTCTGTCTGTCCATCGGTCTTTCTTTCTGTCTGTCTGTCTGTTTGTTTGTCTGTCTGTCTTTCCATCCGTGTTTCTGTCTTTCTGTCCGTCGGTCTTTCTGTCTGTCTGTCTCTCCGTCTGTCCGTCAGTCCATCCGTGTTTCTGTCTTTCCGTCTGTCTTTGTGTCTGTCAATCTTTCTGTCTGTCCGTCTGTCTTTCTGTCTATCCGTCTGTCTGTCTATTCCAGTATCCAAACCAGTCAGAGACAGGGATGTGAGGACATCAACAGGAAATAAAGATTAATAATATTATGTTTATTATTTATCTTTGTGCAATTTGATTTGAATTACATTATTAAATGTTTCTAATTTGGTAAGTCTTGTTAATTGTGTCATTTTTTTTGTTGAAGAAAACAAGTAGTAAAGCACTCTCAATGCGAATCAAACAACTGCTCAACTGAGTTGAAGAAAAAAGGACAGCTGCACAATCCTAAAACTGTGGTAAGTTTAAATTCCTTCAATGAAATAACCCATGTTTTAATTTGATAGAATCTGTTAGGTAACAAAGTATTGTTACTTGTATATTGTAGAAGGCAGTCTGTCGGCTACACAACTTGGAGGCACTGTCACCAAGAGCAAAGGTATAAATGACAGATAAAGCCTAAAATGCATTCTGTTGTTTATGGAGCAAATAAACACATTTGTTTTAATTCAATACATTTTGCTTCTATAGATTAAGTTCACCACATAATAATAAGGTCACCTCAGATTTAGTGGGAGCACTGGCTACAAGCTTGGAATTGAAGGCCTTGAAAAAATGACTTTGGTAATTTTCATTGTTATTTCTTTTTTGGCTATTTCTGTATAGTTATGTTGTGTCTATCTTTGCTTTTAAAAAACCCAATAACTTGTTTCTAGTGGCCTGCAAGACATTACCAGAGCTAACCGGTGTGGCCCTAGCACGGAGTCACCAGAGGAGGAAGAGGGTAAGAAAGATTAAAATTAGTGTCCGTTTTATTTATTTCTGCATTAGTATAAACTGTACTGATGTACATGTTTTTGTTTTCAGCTCTTGGAGTCAAACCCAGTGTACTGGCTGTGGCCAAAGTGGGCTTCTGAAGGGAAATCACTGCTAACATGATGTTAGATGAAGAAGGCAATGTTGTTGATGGAGTGTCGGGTGGATTGTGAGATCTTCATCGTTTTTCAGCCAGGCGCTCAGCAATCTGTGTGCTAAGCTGCAGCTGTGACACTGTGTGTTCGAGACGGCAAAATAAACACATTTGATGCCAAATGTGATCTCAAGAACATAACCTCTGGCTATTTTTAACTTTTTGTTTATATTTCCTATGCTAATAAAACTCTTACATTTTATCAACATGTTTCTCCCAAATGTCTGTTTTCTTTCCCTAATATATATATATATTTATGCCCTTAGCCATGGTACACGTTACATAGTATTATAATTTATGACACATATATTGTTAAACTATATCGTATATAATATATATAAACCGTAATTTTATTAAATTATACAAATCACAAGCTATTCTAATTTGCAAATATCATTAAATATAATGGTCCGACTGCAAACTTATAGAAATTTAACTGTTTTCTTGCTCACTAGTGCCAAATGTACATGTTATCTGTATTTTATGGTATTTAGGGTCTGTCACATACAACCCCAAATCAGAAAAAGTTGGGACACTGTAGAAATTGTGAGTAAAAAAGTATTAGAATAATTTACAAATCTCATAAACTTATATTTTATGCACAGTAGAATATAGATAACATTTTAAATGTTGAAAGTAAGATATTTTGAGATGTCATGCCAGGTGTTGGCTCATTTTGGATTTCGTGAGAGCTACACATTCCAAAAAAGTTGGGACAGGTAGCAATAAGAAGCCAGAAAATGTAAATGTACACACAAGGAACAGCTTAAAGACTAATTTGCAACTTATTAGGTCAATTGGCAACATGATTGGGTATAAAAAAGCCTGTCAGAGTGTCAGTGTCTCTCTGAGGTCAAGATGGGCAGAGAATCACCAATTCCCCCAATGCTGCGGCGAAAAATAGTTTTCTGAGTTTCTCAGAGAAAAATTGAGATTGAAGTTATCATCATCTACAGTGCATAATATCATCTTAAGATTCAGAGAATCTGGAACAATCTCTGTGCGTAAGGGTCAAGGCTGGAAAACCATACTGGATCCCCATGATCTTCGGGCCCTTAGACGGCACTGCATCGTATACAGGAATGCTACTGTAATGGAAATCACAACATGGGCTCTGGAATACTTCCAGAAAACATTGTCAGTGAACACAATCCACCGTGTCATTCGCCGCTGCCAGCTAAAACTCTGTAGGTCAAAAAAGAAGCCATATCTAAACATGATCCAGAAGCACAGGCGTTTTCCCTGGCCAAGGCTCATTTAAAATGGACTGTGGCAAAGTGGAAAACTGTTCTGTGGTCAGACGAATCAAAATTTGAAGTTCTTTTTGAAAAACTGAAAAACATTTCATCCGGACTAAAGAGGACAAGGACAACCCAAGTTGTTATTAGCGATCTTTTCAGAAGCCTGCATCTCTGATGGTTTGGGGTAAGGCACCATCAATGCTGAAAGGTTTATCCAAGTTCTAGATACATTTGATTCCATTCAGACGTCGTCTCTTTCAGGGAAGACCTTGCAGTTTCCAACATGACAATGCCAGACCACATACTGCATCAATTACAACATCAAGACTGCGTAGAAGAAAGATCCGGGTGCTGAAATGGCCAGCCTGCAGTCCAGATCTTTCACCCATAGAAAACATTTGGTGCATCATAAAGAGGAAGATGCGACAAAGAAGACCTAAGACAGTTGAGCAACTAGAAGTCTGTATTAGACAAGAATGGGACAACATTCCTATTCCTAAACATTGGTCCTCCTCCAGCTCTTCCTTATATGTACATTTAACTTTTCTGGCCTCTTATTGCTACCTGTCCCAACTTTTTTTTGGAATGTGTAGCTCTCATGAATTCCAAAATGAGCCAATATTTGGCATGACATTTCAAAATATCTCACTTTCAACATTTGATTTGTTATCTATATTCTACTGTGAATAAAATATACATTTATGAGATTTGTAACTTATTACATTCCCTTTTTACTCACAATTTTTACAGTTACCCAACTTTTTCTGATTTGGGGTTGTACATTCAGGGCTAGACTGGGACAAAAAATTGGCCCTAGCATTTTGGCCCAGACCGGCCCACTAGATAGGATCACAAATCTTTGTGCAATATTGATTACCAACTCCAAATAATGTAGAAAAGTATAAGAGCTGACATGTGACATAACAATATAAGCGCTGTAAATGGCTTTGCAGGTTTTAAAAATCAGCTAAGTGTCTGAGCCACTGACTGTGCACAATGTTTAAACAAACCATTCTGGCCACCTGCTGGCAACCTGAAGGAACATGTTTTAGCGCCACTTTTAAATATTCAAGGAAGCAGCCCTTGGTCTGTGTTTAATGTACATGTACGAATTTCGGTATGCTCATGTATTATTACAAGCCCTACAAAAAAGTCTCTTGGAGCAACGCCCTACACCAAACAAGAAGTCAGCTATTTTTCATTATTTCTCAGATTTTGGCTCAGTTTTTCTCATTTCCAGCAGTCATACTTTAACAAACTCCTCCTACAGTTTTTGTCGGATCATATTTGGTGAGTGTCATCTTAAGGCCTCTGTGATGCTTAATTGCGAAGGATTTGATTCGATGTTAAAATTTGTGTCTGTTCTGTTAATGTATGGGAATGTACAACGACACTCTTACATGTATGATGTCACAGCAGTAGGCAGCGCAAATATAACTACACGCCTATAATCCCTCCCACTGCGAAGTGATACCAAACTCGATGGAAAAGCTAACCAAGCCAAAGTGAGGTGAGCTGACCCGACCCAAACTAAAATAAACCATGGGGTACTATGCAATGGAAAAGCTCTATAAGAGTCCTGACCTGAACACATCTACATGTCAATAGTCACTTATGGTTATAGCGCCACCAGCTGGCAACAGGAAGTGATATGTTTACAATGATTATGCAATGTCCAGTCTGTCCCAAACATTTCATGATTGATAAGAGTCCTGGACTGAACACATCAACATGGCAATATTCAGTTGCAGTCATAGCGGCACCTACTGGCATTATAAACAGGCGTGTTTTAGATTATCTTAATACAGTGTTCAATCTGTGCTCTAATTAATGTTTAATAAGACTCTAGGACTGAAGGCATTTATGTACACTATTCAGTTTTAGCTATTGCGCCTCCTGCTGCAAAATAACATTGCCCTATTCCTCCTATATTTACCCACTTAAAGGACAAGTTCGGTATTTTACACTTAAAGCCCTGTTTTCAGATTGTTTATGATGAAATAGAACGGTTTTGACTGAAATTTCGATATTTGCGGCTGCCCCGAGAATTTTTGGGTGTTTGTGTTTCAGCTCCTACCTTTACAATGTGTTTAATGGTGCACTGGAACAATCCTTTCTAAAATGCATTAAACTTTCGTTTACAATGACAATAACAATGATCATTTAACACAAATCATTTCATCTAAAGGTGTATAAGCTAAATGCCTGAAATTTCTTTCTAAACAAAAATATAGGTGTGTCAAATAAATTAATATCTGTTAATAGAATTTTATTAGAAATTTAATTTTTAAATATTATTTTTGAAATAGATTACTTAGGTTGAATATTGAAGAAAAAGCAGCCAATAAGAGCCCAGATTAAATTGGAACTTCTTTAATATTATTAAAAATGTATCATAAAGTGAAACTTCAAGAAGTCTTGAATAAAATGACATGATTATGGTTTTACAATTTCTAGGAAAAGGGTGATTGCACTTCAGTTAATAAAATACAACAGAGTTTTGATTTATTTAGTCCGCAACATCATTCCCACAGTTACACTTGTGTTGTGCCATAGTTTAGACGAGTTTATTATTTTTGTATAATGTGGGAAAAAATATAAATAAAGAACGAGTTCCAAAACTTTTGACTAATAGTGTATATCCATATAGTTTTTGTTGTTGGGTGAAATGTTTTTTTACATGTGTCTGATGACGTAGAGCAGGGGTTCTCAAACTTTTTTTGCAGCCAGGGACCCCTTACAGGGCGCGAACATTTCCAAGTACCCCATTATAATTATAATGGTTAAGCATATGCTTCTCAAAATGTATTGAACTATTTTTACACTCTTAAACATAAAAGGTGCTTCACAATGCCATAGATCAGTGCTTCTCAATTATTTTCTGTCACGCCCCCCCCCAGGAAGAAGTAAACATTTCGCGCCCCCCCCCAACTCTGCCACGACTGTAAATAGTATAATTTGTCTATAAAATGACACATCTGCAAAGCATTGTATCCTTATTAACATTAAAGAAAACGCAAAAAAAAGAAATTTTATTAACATTGTTTTTTAGTCTGTAACAGAAAAGACTTAAAATGCATCAATTTGCCTGAAATAAAAAAATCAATCCTTATTTACAGTATATTTTTTGACCATTTGATACTGAAAAATTAAATTAAATATAATCAATAAATAATAATAAAAAACTCAAGCGGCTTATCAGCGTGTTTGGGGTGTAATGTCTTTAAGTGATGGTGCAAAAAAAATCACTTCCTGAAAAAGTATTTTCCCCGGGGTCTTGCGCGCCCCCCTGGTGTCGCTTCGAGCCCCCCCTGGGGGTCCCGCCCCACTATTTGAGAAGCACTGCCATAGATTAACCATTAAGCCATAGATTATTTTGGCTGTATGATTCCATAAAAAACTTTAACATTAGAAAATAATGTCTTTCTGTTTCACTAAATGGTAGTGCAAAAAGGTACTTCAGACTAAAAAAAGTTAAGAAAGAATGTGCTTCATGAAACCTTCGACAGAATGGTTATTTGAGGAACCAAAAACATTATATTAAAGTTTAAAGAGGTCCAGTTTCTTTATTTTCTCTGCCATCAGAGGTCCGGACAATACTTTTATAACTCTCTAAACAAAAGTAAAAACAATGCTGTAACTGGGGCGGTACCCTTTGAAAAAGCGCAAGTACAAGAAGCTCTTTGTTTCTGTTGTTAAAATAAGTGCATCATCTGCAACTCTTAATTTAAAGCTTCTTTAACAGGAGTATTACAATGCATTGCACACACAACCTCATTATATTTAAATGAAGTGCATTTGGCGTATATAACAATGAAAGAAAGAAAACTGAAAGATTATCACCATAAATGCCTAAACAAGTGCCTAGAGAAGGATTTTTCTTTAATGGTTGATTGTGTCTTGCGGTCCACCTATTGAATAACTCTGATCTATAGGTTTGCCCTATTTAATAAAACAGCAAAATTTGATAATTTATAGTAAATTATTTCATGGACCCCCTGGCTATGGATTGCGGACCCCCAGCTCTCCCTGGACCCCGTTTTAACAACATTTCAGTGAAAGCTAAAGTTAATCTGTAGAAATGAAGTGAAGCTTCTGTTTGGACCAGTTGGTTCGTGCATGCGTGTCTAGAGATGTTTGAGCAATCATGTTCAGATCTTTTTTGATTGTGAGACTTTGCACCCGAAAACACAGTGTATGTACTCAATTGAAGTATCTATTTTTTGACTATTTAAACGGTATGTTCTGTAAAGTATGTGTGCATGCTGTATGTATAAATTTCAGATATACTACTTGCAAAAAGTTTTTTGTCATCTGACCTGTATGTTTCACAAATTCCAAAAGAACAATCCATTATTCTTATTTCAATATTAAATCACATGTCACTTTTAATCTTAATCCATTTTTCTTAAAGTTTTTGTCCTATGATGTATTTTTTGTGTTATATAGTATAAATGATTTTATTTTAATTGTACAACATGTTGGTTAACTGTTCATTCACTAACACAGATTTGTGAGCAATAATTGAAAGGCCTTGTGTGTACATAGAAAGAGTCTAAGGCTCATGCATAATTTTGATCAGTGTACAAACACACACACACACACACACACACACACACACACACACACACACAGGTTTTCATGTTTTGTGGGGACATTCCATAGATGTAATGGTTTTTATACAAACTCTATATTCCATCACACAACCGCAGCATCACAGAAAACTACTAAAACCCAGACCTGTAATAACTGAACACTTTTTTTCTTCCTAACATCTGATTCAACACTGAATTAATGTGATGAAAGACAATTATCAGGTGTTTTTAGTTCTGCCAAATTATAATAAAATAAAAAACATCCAGAATTTTTCAGTCACAAATGACCGAATTTACCACTCACACTTTCAGATGTGAGAGACAAACAGAACAAATCACCAATGTTTTAAATTCTGTGCAAAGCAGTAAATATGAGCTCATAACAAAGCAGCTCACCTGTTGTGATCCATCCTGAGTAAGTTCAATATTAACAGATGCACCTAGACTGGATCCCTTACTGATCCGAACCAGAACCACCAGCATCAGCACACTAGCAACCAAAGCCGAAAGATTGACCTGCATATCACTGGGCTCCAGGTTCTGCTACATAAAACACAAATGTGTTTAGGAGTTGCTAAAGCTGCTCCTAGACTGATCTAGTTGCAGTTCCAAATGTTACAGATCGTGTGAAATAAAAATCATTTGAAAAACATACCCAACGTAAGATGACAACGGCCTCCTAATGTCTCTTCAGATAGTGTCCCTTTAGGTGGTATTATGATTACTTAGACATAATAAAAACCTCCTTCTTCCAAGCAGAAATGTGAAAGTACAATGCTGGTAAAGCGAAACAGGCTTGACAAGAACCAGTAAAGAATTAACCTGCGCATTGTTATAAGGTTACATGCCAACGAAGAAGTGTGAATGCCAGGAACAATGTGCATTGAAAATGCTCAACAAGGAAATGTCCTTATTAAAATGAGAGTTGGGTCAAATATAGACATTTTCTAGATTAAAGTTTAAATTTTAAACCAACAGTTGAGTTTGTGTATATTTTATCCAACTATGGGTTAAAACAACCCAGTCCAAACATTTTCATTGTTTGTACCACAATACAGCAAATAAACAACAATTAAAGGGGTCCTATGCCTTTTACAAGGCATTGGAATGTAATTTCATGCTTAATTGTTCAAATAACACTTTTTTTAAATATTCTGTTTACATTATAGCATCTCTCTTCCCATTTAGACTCTATGAAACCCATCCCTCTAAAATTCTCTAAGTCACGCAATTAAGTGTCGGAAATGTCCCGCCCACTACCATAACCACAAACTTCTTTACTATTAATCACTAACCAAAGTTGAAAGTGAAAACGGCAAAAGGAGCTTGTGTCACATTTTGAGTATGGAATACCATACTAGGACATCATCTTAAAAAAGAGAAAATTCTGCACGAAACAGAAGTCACAGTGTTGTTTTCTTCTGTATTGTGACGTATATTCGAGAGAAACGAATTATGGAATGAGAAACACGATATTACCTGCCAGAAACTAATTGGTCATTGGAAGTTGAATCCTGGCCACAAGAAAATCAAAAAAGTAACACCCCCACACCGAGACATACATCATACAGAGAAGAACTGTTGTTTGGGGAGAGGGTAGCAATGGGGAGTTTACTTCAATCAAGAGTCGATTCCTTGACGCCTAATGTTCCTAAAGTCGGATTTGACTCCAAGACTAGAATCGACTCCTATTGACCTATCAATTTTAACTTGAGCTTATATATATATATATATATTGAGTCAACAAGGTGCTGAAAGAATGTTGGCCCATATTGATAGGATAGCATCTTGCAGTTGATGGAGATTTGTGGGATGCACATCCAGAGCACGAAGCTCCCGTTCCACCACATCCCAAAGATGCTCTATTGAGTTTAGATCTGGTGACTGTGGGGGCCATTTTAGTAAAGTGAACTCATTGTCATGTTCACGAAACCAATTTAAAATTTGATTCAAGCTTTGTGACATGGTGCATTATCCTGCTGGAAGTAGCCATCAGAGGATGGATACATGGTGGTCATAAAGGGATGGACATGGTCAGAAACAATGCTCAGGTAGGTCGTGGCATTTAAACAATGCCCAATTGGCACTAAGGGGCCTAAAGTGTACCAAGAAAACATCCCCTACACCATTACATTAATAGAAATTGAACATGTGTTCCTATTACTAATAATCCTTTAGGTGAGTGTCTTTAGGGGAGATATATATATATACATATATACACATACACACACACACACACACACACAAGGACATTGTACTTGAACTAACATTCTATAAGTTTCAATCCTGAAACGTCCTTGTAATAATCAACAGTTATTGATATTTCTGGAATGTGACATAGTAGTCAATTTTTAAACACTTTACTTTGGTAGCCCCACCCACTGGTTTACACAAACCAGATACAGCTTCCAAGCAACAAACATGTCGTTGAACTGAAGAATTGTTAAAAATATTGCGCAGTGCCCAGTTGAGAAAGAACCCAGTCGCTGCATAACCTTCCATCAGAATCTGATATTAGCAATGTGTGGTTGAAGTTTATTTTTAAAGAAGTTCCAGCTCACGTGTGTAAAACATTGAGCTACAGGTTGACAATGGATTTGCAGAGACTGCAATTAAAAAGCAATGCTGTTCAATCAATATTGGATCCAGACCTAATCTTATGTAATACATTTTCGTAGTGCATGTCACTATTTCTTTGTTAGAGATCGCTTGATATATTCTGATTGTGTGTAACATCAACAAGTTAGTGATAAGGACTATTTCAGTAATGATGATGTGTTATCCTGCAGCCCTACTGATTTCAGAGTAAATACAAAGACACAAGCTTACAAAAAACAGAAATCAAACAATGTTAGGGAAAGATTTTTTTATTATTTGATACAAGAGCGATAGTTTTTATCATCAAAGAATGCGGGTTTAATACCGAAACACTTTCTTACATCACTGTATTACAAAAGAGCAGTGCTACTGGATTATAAACTAGTAAAGCTATAGGCAACATTAAGGCCTCTGGTCCATTATTAAATCACAGAGTATGTGCAGGTCTGCTGTTAGTTTCGTCAAAGCTCTCTTTTATAGCAAAGGTTGAGATTTACATTAAAATGTGAATGGCTTACAAATACAGCACACTGTATGAGTGTCAATGTTAGAACCACAGACTGACAGTCAAAGCTTAAAACAGCCAATCAGAGTTCAGCAAAAGTTTGGTCCTCCAATGAGCCACTCTTCTACACTACTGTCCATTCTTCACATCAGACATTCGTTCCTGAAACCAAAAAGATATTACTCAAAGTAAACAGAACAAAGACGGCCATCATTACACAGTTTGTACATAGTTTGCCTTAATTCACATGATTAAATAAAAATCTTACTAAAACGTGAAGCCAATAAACATACAGTGCTTTTCAGTGGTCTAAAAAGAAGTGCAGAATGACTTTGCATTGATCCCTTTTATAAAGTCAGACATTTGGATTTGGACGGCAATTAAAATACCACACTACCTTGGTAGGTCATTTTGCCAGTTTTTTTTTTTTTACGCGGGTGGTCGGAGAAAAACACTGACATTCTGGACTTGGATGGCAATAAAATCACTGAATACCCCTCTGTAAATGACGAAAATACCTAAACGTCCCCACATGAAACAATTACCAGTTGAATAGGGCTATAGACAGGCAAATTTTGGTTCAATTATTAAAAAAAAATCTCAAAAATATGTTTTAGACCGAAATTCACAATCTTAGTCAGTATTAAAAGATATCAAGGCAATAATTTCACCAAATGTTCTTTACTTTATGTAGGATTAAATTTTATGTGACAAATAAAATGTGTACGACCGAAAAATAACTTAGGCTGGGATTTCACAGGCTGGGTCACATACAGTCGGGAAATAAGTATTGAACGCGTCAACTTTTTTTCAGTATATATATATATATATATATATGCAATGAGGTTATTCACATGTAATTCTCACCACACATCAGTATTAACTCAAGAAATCAACAAATATAAAGGATGCACAACACCAAAGTCCATAAACAAAGTTAGGTGCAGCAAAGCCGAACGACACAAAAAAAAAAGTACCGAACAAGTTAAGAAAAAGCTAGGCAAGGAACCAGCTGAAATCCATAAGTACCCAGAAAGCAACCATAGTTCCCATCTGTGCAAATTATTATTAGCTGGGTTAGTGAATTGATGAGCTATAAAAAGGTTTTTAGTTACCAAGGTGTCACACAAGAAACATCTCATGATGGGTAAAAGCAGAGAGACCTTTGCAACCTCGCTGTTGCAAAACATATTGATGGAATCGGATACAGATGTATTTCAAAACTTCAGAAATTTCCTGTAAGCACCATTGGGGCCATTATCTGCTACATTACTATCATCAACCGGCCACGCACAGGAGCTTCTCGCAAGATTTTTGACCAGGGATTCAGAAGAATAGTCAGAAGAGTAGCACAAGAGCCAAGGATAACTCAGAAAGAGCTCCAGAAAGACTTTGAGGCAACAGGTCCCATTGTCACAGAGAAAACAATAGGCAATGAACTCCACCGTCAAGGCTTTTATGCACGCTCACCCCACAAGACTCCATTACTGAAGAAAAAAGGTACGTCGAAGCTCGTTTAAGGTTTGCTGCAATTCATCTGGACAAGATTGTAGTCTGGTCAGAGGAGAGCAAAATTGTAATGTTTGGAGAAGAAATGGCACTAACAACAACATTGAAGTTTGGAGGTTTGTGAGGCTGTTTTTCATCGCATGGTACTGGCATTGAAGGAACGATGAATGGAGCTTATTAACGTGAGATTCGTGAGAAGAATCTGCTGCCATCTATCAGGATGATAAAGATGAGATGTGGTGGACCTTCAAGCAGGACAATGACCCAAAGTTCATACATTCCAAATGACCTGCGCCTTGTGTTACCTTCACAAAAGGGCAGTAAAATTACATTCCCGCTCATTTTCCTTCACTTCTCCCTGCTGGTGGAATGACCTTCCTATTGCAATCTAGTCCACCACATGTCTTAAAACATTCAAAAACCCATCTCTTCCACAAATACTTGACATAGATATTGACCGCATGTTCGAATGGCCCAGTCAAGGGCTCGTTATAGTTGTGCATAGGTCCTATGGCGTAGGTTCAGCGTCGGTTTTCATTTATACTTTTGCGTCGTCATCTGCGTCGACGTGCAAACGCACACGCAGACTAGGGCTGTCACGATTATGAAATTTGGCTGACAGTTAATTGTTTAATAAATTGTTACAGTTATGATGATTAATTGCTTGTTTATTGCTTTGAAATTTAATTCTCATACATTTTTTTGTTAATGAAATAATTTTCACCTATTGTTGTGATTATTTAAATTAAATCTTTTGCAAGGTTTATCTGGCAATAAATATTTATACACAACACATTTTTAAAAGTAATCTGATACTGTCTCGTTTATACTGGCGCTGCAGCTCCCCTTGTGATTTTTTTAAAGAGATGTGCAATCATTTCGGTAATCTGAAATCATTGCGATGAGGTTAAACAATTGCGATGAGACGATTATTTAATCATTGTGACAGCCCTAGCGAAGGCCGCTGGTAGGCAGTATCCACACGTGTAATCACAGTATCAGTGCGACCGTCAAAGAAGAAGCAGCTTGGCAAGTTAACCCACAAACGAAGAAGAAACAGCAACGTATGATTTAAGAAGACCAGCAATGATGGAAGTAAATAAACAGCGACTTTTGTTGCAGTTTGAGTTAAATCTTTTTACTCAACGTGGCCCATCTTTGTTTTCACCGTTTCGCAAACGGAAATGACTATGAAGCAGTTTTTTAGCTGACGGTAGGGGTTCTGGTGGACCAATCACAGCGCTTGCAGTTAGAACTGACGCGCTGTTAAAAATTTTGTGAGGTGCACGTGAGGCTACGCAGAGGCTACGGATAAACTACGGCGTAGAGCTTACGCACGACTACAAATCGGGCTTCAATCACCTGACTTGAATCCAATTGAACATTTGTATATATTTTGTACATTTTTTATAGCTCATCAATCCACTAACCCAACCGATAATAATTTTCACAGATAGGACCTACAACCACTTTCCAAATACTCATGGATTTCAGCTGGTTCCTTGCCTTGGTCACTAGCTTTTTCCTCAATGTGTTTAACACTTTTTTTCTGTGTCATTCAACTTTATTGCACCTAACTTTATTTATGGACCCCAATGCTGTGAATTCTCCATATTTGTTGATTTCTTGAGCCAATACTGATGTGTGGTGAAAACTACATGTGAACAACCTCATTGGAAATATATGTACTGAAAAAAATGTTGACGCGTCAAATACTTATCCCCCCCCCCTGTATTATGCATTTAGTTCTGTTAAAAGGACTGTTTATGATGCTGTGTTTTTTTGTACCTTGATCATGGTCTCAAGTTTGATGGCATCAGCTGCAAATTTGCGTATCCCATCAGAGAGTTTCTCCACAGCCATGCGGTCCTCATTGTGCAGCCAGCGGAACTTCTTCTCATCCAGGTGCACCTGCTCCAAATCACAGTCCTTCGCTGAAAGCAAACATTACACATCCATTTCAATGGTTTGAGGCTTTAATAAAGTTAAGAAAGTGCCGGCACTCACCTTGCTGTGGCGTAAGAGCACATGTGACTACACTGTGGTCCTGACTGAGTTCTCCAAGCAGACCAGGGGATACAGTGAGCAGATCACAGCCGGCCAGTGCTTTCACTTCCCCTGTGTTCCTGAAGGAGGCGCCCATCACCACTGTGCTGTGGCCAAACTTCTTATAGTAATTGTAGATCTTGGTCACACTTAACACACCTGAAAAAGTGATGTATATAAGAGTTTATAAACTTAACTCAAAGTCATCATAGGAGGACAGTACTCAGTTCTGTATTCTACAATACATAAGCACACATAGATGCGGTGTTTGCACATGTGGTTTGTTTTAAAGCTATGGTGACTGACAACACTGCAGAAACACTCAGAATGTGAACGGAAAGTGCACAATATACTTCGCAGACACCCAAAAGCTCATTTTTGGGGTTTTGGGACATTGGCAGAGGTTTTGACATATATGTTTTAAGCAACTGAAAAAGTCTTAGTGGCTAATATAACATAATACTGCATTCAGCACATACAGATAATGAGGTCAGCCAGGAAAAACGGTACCTGTCTTTACTTAAATACAGATTATATAAACAGGCAATATTTTTGTTTACAAGTAGACAGTTCAGTTTTTTTAGATATGTGTATCATGTTTGTGTGACAAATATTTGCGGAGTTTTAATTTGTTTTTGTAACGTGTTTTGAGAGACAGCTGGCCGAGACAGAGACATCTGTAAGCGCACCATGTTTATTTTCTTTCACATTAACCACAAATCTTTGTTTTTGTCAATGTATACAAATTAAAGAAGACCCTTTACAGTTTCAAATGATGTCTAACATGCAAGTGTATGATTATTAATGATGGAGTATTTTAAGTTGATTCTGCTTTGATGAGGAGAAATCATGACAAAATGTGGCACCGCGTTTTTGGACCCCATTGAGTTAAGGAGTAATCTATCCACACATTTCTATCGTCAGAAGATCTTTTAATAATTTCCCTACTATACATACACTAAGCTAAAAAAATAGGATTTTAGAGTATCCAACCATAGTTTCCAACCATATTTAACTGAGCTGGGGAAAAAATACGGATTCTCAGATTTTGATCGATCTTGAATTGAACAAAACCGTATCAATTTGAGAAATTGCTGAAGTAAAGCACGCACATTACGAATCGATACGGAGACTTTTCAACTCGCCACTATTCTGTCACATGTATTTTTGTTTGTAACTTATATTTGAGTTAAGTTACATTAACTCGAATCACAAGTAAGCATTTTGAGTAGGGCTGGGACAACGTGTCGATGATTCGTCAGACCCAAAAAGGCGGCGCCGCGGCCGTAGAGTAGTAGCAACCCGAGTGGCTTCAGTCCACGCCGGTTTCACACAGCAAGTGTGAGCAGTGGGTAAGCGGCTCATGTTTTTTTCAGCATCCATGTTAACAAGCATGCACCCCACCGCATGAGCAGCGCGAGCTCGCGCCTGTGTAGCAACAGTGCTGCAATCATTTCTGCATCGGTTCTGCTGCGCTGCTCACGCTCAATTAAAGTGAAAGTGCTTTGTTTATGGTTTGAATGTTCGTGGATTGATGCGAAAAAGTGTCATTTTACCATAAAATCATGAATGTGATGCCAAGTGTGTTTTAAACAGTCATGACTTGGAGCAATTTAACAGAAAGCAATGAAATGTGTCACTGTCCTTTCATTTACTCTGTCCAGCAGTAAATGAGTCCTAATCTATCTAAACAAATTTAAGAGAAAGAGATTTAATAATGTATGTGCTTCTTAAGTCTATAATTGTGTTTATATCTGTCATTAAATGGACTTGAACAGCATGAAAAAAATCCTTGTAAACATGTCTTAAATTGAATGTAAGCAGTTGAGAAATTATAGGTGAAATTAAAGGTGATTTGGCACGGATCCTGTAAAGCGCAGGCAACTCGGTGTAAAATCAGAGCGCTTGCAACAAGGAATTAAACCGTTTTAAATAGTAAAATAAAAATAGGAATCACAAAAAATCTATTTGTGGGGCCAGTGTTTATTCTTCCCCACAAATAAACCGATGTATGGGAAACACCGCAACAAAATGTACCCAGTGACATTTAAAGTTGGATGTGTGGAATTTCACATTCAAATGCAATAACAGTAAAAATAAGGTCAACATTTTTTGTATATTTAAATATCCAGAAAAAAGGCTTTATGGGCCTTTATGAATTTTAAAAGCGTTTATTTCTTAAACTGTTTTCAAGTTTAATGAATCTTAATGTTAACAATATTTTTATTGTACCCGTTTACATTGTTCAGTTTGTGCGAAGGCACACAAATTATGATTTTTTGTTACAACCCTAGGTACATTTTGTTGCGTTTCATTTATTACTCAAAGTAAAGCAACCACGGAATATGGGATCATTACCTGGATCCTCCTGGGGTTCATAGTTTTTACGGTCAGTATTTTCCTTGTACCAGTCCAAGATACGGCCCACAAATGGAGAGATGAGGGTGACATTTGCCTCAGCGCACGCAACTGCCTGAGCGAACGAAAACAGCAGAGTCATGTTGCAATGGATGCCATGCTTCTCCTCCAGCTCCCTGAAGATACACAGATCAGCAGACTTGCTCTTAGTTTGCTCAGCTTTGGGAGGAATAAATCCAAGGGATGTGAGGGGAACATTCAATCGCAAGCATAACTGTACTCCCGTCCAGCCTGAATGCCTTCCCATGTGGAGGAGAGTTTGATGAGTATGCGCTCTTTACTGATACCAGCCTCTTCATAGAGCGCGATGAGCTTCCTGGCACGAGACACCATCTCATCTTTATCAAATGATAACCTGAAAAACCAACTTTAGTTTAGACAAATATCTAATAACGCCAAGTTGTAAGAATGCACATAAACACAACAACACAGAGCAGATCAATCCTCCTAAGCAGTGAGGACACAAGTAAACTGTAATGCAAGTTACAATTACTGGATCACACATAGCAACTTGTATGCAAAAAACTTAAATGAAAGTGTTAGAAGAATGGAAATTGGCAGCAGAGCATGTAATTCTTGTCCCACAAGAATGGCTAAGAAACGTTATAAAAAGGCATAAAACCAGCGAAATTTCCTGAAACTAGCTAAATTGCCTGTCTAGCCACAGAGATGTCCTGGATATTATTGGCATTTTGAAAAGTTGATAATAGCCTCTTGGCCAGTACAGATTTGCCAATGACATGCTGCAGAAAATGTATCAACAATGAACATATTGTATGCTTATCTGGTGCATAGACACACTGGATGAGCCTCTTTAGGGCTTTTACACTGTAAAATAGTTTAAAATAATTGGGTTAAAGGGGTGGTTCAATGGCATTTCAAGCATTCTGACTTATTAACACAGTTATAGAGTTGTTTTCTCATGCTAAACGTAGGCAAAGTGTCAAAAAAGCAGTTGGACGTGTTACAGAGTATTTCTGTGCCGAATGCACTTCGACAGGGTTCAGAAGTTTTCGGAAAGTTTTTTTCGTTTACAGTTCCAACTGACGTTTCAGGGGTTTTCTATACGCATCACTTCTTTATATGCACTTCCCCCGGAAAACCCCACCCACTCGTTAATCAGCGGGAGACGCTAGCACTTGCAAACATTCACATCACGCGACAAAGCTTAGTTTAATTTCAAAACTCAACAATGGCACGAAAGATGAAGTGTTTTTTGGATGTAAGGAGAAGAAAGTCAGCTTTATGAAAACAATGGATATAGTTTATTATTCGGGGTAGCAGCGGAGTTTTGCGTGCGTGTTTGATGCGCTGGATTATCCCAACCGGGTCACGAGTTGCATGCTGTAAGTAAGACTTCTGTGTTATGTTGTAAATATGCGCGTGCATATTATAGAAATGACACAAACATGTATTGAATCATAAGTGGTTGTATAGTGTTGCATGACTCGTACTCGCTCCACCCGCTGTATAACTCCTCCTTCTTCATTTTTTCGTACGTTATCGGAAAGATTTGGTAAAGCTAATCTTTCTTTTATAAATCTGATTAAACTAAAGACTCTTCGGAGGATGTCATACTACTCTATAGGTACTCCAGATTAACATCAGAAATGCAGAAACAGCGTGTGTTACGTGAGCTTTAACAGAATCCTGGGTTATCTGCATGGGTGCACATAACTTTTTTGGCCAGATTCTCAAAGGAGCAACTGGAGATGTTGCTTGGTACTCGGGCTTGCATAGACTAGTCGGGTAGCCGAGATCAACTCTTAACCATTAGTCAGTGCTGTCGGAAACATATCGACTACTCGTGCATGCATTTACCATAAAGGAATTCAAAATGGGAAACGTCACCAACAGACACCACACATTAGATGTGTGCAAGTATTTCATTATGGATGACCTAGAATGTCCCCCTCACTGCTGATTTTTTGCACCATGGATCCATATATAACAATAACTTCTCACTACAATGAAATATGGGAGTTGAAATTAAAGGTGTTGGGCACCAATATCATACCAGGGAGACACACTGCTGTCAACATTGGGCAGGAGCTCACAGAAACCATTAATGAGCGGGAGTTGCACATATTCTGCACAGTTCATGACACTCAAACAATATGAACTTGCCGAAGCCCATCTCAATGATTTATTGCATGACAGTGAGACAACGCACTCAGAAACTTCAAGCAAGCTAACAATTCATAGTAAACATTTTGTTTTTGATACATATTTGATGCATACTTCATGCATATTTCATGGTCATAACAGCAACTGTAGCAGGACAATCAATGCATTGCCCAGTGAGCATAAAAAAAAGCTTCTCGAAAAGCTCTTTGGATGTAACTACAAAAGCTGCAATCCTACAACAAAGCCAATTACCAGTGAAGATGAGATTCAAAACCATGGGGAATCCTCGCGAATGATAGGCATGTAATGAACACCAGATTCCTTGGCTATACAAGCTGGCCAAATTTTTTTCCTTGGCAGGCAACAACTTCACAAGGCAAAGATCAAGCTTCCATTTCTCTCATATCAATGTGCTTGAATTTCAAAATGCAAACCAGCGATCCATAAGCTCCAGCAAGACTGCGTGTGGCTAGAGGACAATAGCGACTTTCAAGCCAGTTGAAGTAAGATTACATTACTGTTGATTATTCTTATTACTGTTGGAACTTGGCAAACATAAAATTTAAATTTAATGTAAATTTAATTTAATGTTTTAATTAGATAAATATGCATTCACATACTTTTGATGTATGATGCGAATTTTAGGATTACAATATTGCGTGCCTAATTTCTTTGTTACACGTAAAATTCAAATGTAAAATTGTTGCATTGGGCTGTATGTAGAAACTTGACAAGAAATAGTTTTGTCTTTTCCAAACCGGTTAAAGTAAGATGATCTTTTATTACTGCTGAACACTTGTAAAAAATGAAAGTTGTTATTACAATAAGTTATTAAATTGTTACTGTATGAATTTTGCCATACACATAGTTTGCATATATGACGCGAATGTTAGGATAGCAATGTCGCCATCAGCTGCTTTCAGATGGAGTGGCATTTACTACAAAGAGCCATAGTTCACTTACAAGCTGGGCCATATTGCATACATATTGGAGGCGATACGTCCGCAATAATTACAGTATTTTCCGGACTATTAGTCGCTCTGGAGTAGAAGTCGCATCAATCAAGAATACGTCATGAAGACGAAAAAACATAAGTCGCAGTGAACAATACATCGCATTTATTTAGAAAATTACTTCACAAAATCCAAGCCGAAGAACAGACATTTAATCTGAAAAGGCAAGTTATTCAACTAAACAATAGCTCGCGGCTGTAGACGGTAATGTTGTCTCTTGGTTCATATATGTCAAAATTAATTAATACTGACTTATAGTCAGGCGTCACTTGTAAGTCGCAGGACCGGCCAAACAATGAAAAAAAGTGCGACACATAGTCCTGAAAATACGGTAATGCGAAATTGCCTCGTTTGTCAGTGAACTATGGGTTTGTGTAGTAAATGTTGCTCAATCTGAAAGCAGGTGATGGTGATTTACTAATAATCAAGAAACTGGCATTACTGACGAGATGCACGTGATATTGCATGCGATTTATCGGGCAGATAAACATTGACAAACTCTTTAGATTTGTCTGTGATTTCCAGGGTATTTCTCGTCTCATCATAGTTGTGATAAGCTTCAACACTCTTTGTGGTCCAAAATTTGTCCTCAATATTTTTTTTTATTTAGAAGCAGCTATAGGAAAAAAAAACTTGCTGTTGGTTGTTGCTGCTAGTCAGACAAGGGCTTGAAAGTTTTTAATTTAAAGAGTCTATATAAATTTACATTTAAATCCAGTTTGCAATGTGAATGATTAATCAAATAAAAAATAATTTAGAAGTTCAGTCAGACTGCAGTTGTCAATTATTAGATTGAGATTGGACCACTTCATGAGTCATGCAGAAATCCATGTCATTTCCAAAGGGTTTCGTAAACCTTTTGTTGCAATTGTATAAATCAATAAAAATAAAGTCTTTCTAGGCCTGCATGGCTATACCGGAGCTGAGTATCTGCTCTTACCTTGCATCGACCTCAGTGGAAACCCTGCCAGGAATCTTCTTCAGAATTTCTACACCAAAGTTCACAAACAGCTTGTCCATTGTATTTGTAACCTGCTCTTCCTCAGTCCTACAATTATAAGAAATATATTTTGACTTTACAATTAGACGCAAATATTAGAAATCTAGAGACTACATAGCACTGCACAAAGCAGGAAAACAACATTTCCCTCTATTTTCTTACCCTCCATTGGCCATGCCGTATTTTATGGCCTGGTCCACAAGGTGGTGGTAGGCAGACATTTTAGCTGCAGCTAAAATAAGTGAAGGATTGGTTGTGGCATCCTGGGGTTTGTACTCTTCAATGGCTGCAGAGAAAACAGAGTAAATTATGGAGGAGTCTACATGATAAGACTTTATTTTCATCATCAGCATTACCTTTGAAAGTTGAGTTTCATTATAAGCTGAATATTAAATGTATGCAACCATTATGTTGACAATATTATCAAGAAATACTGTTACAAAATAATCTTAAAGTTGTTCTTTATAATTACTTGTAGTTATTTATGGCTGTTCATTACTATGTACTGCTGTAGCCCAGCACCTGCACCACTGTATGCGTATCGCGCTGACAAACATACACCTGATTTTACTGCTCTAATAGTATAATTTCTCTTATTAGAAGGGAAGCCTAAATGTTTGCCAATTATTAAGATGGCTGTTGTAGTTTAAATAGGGCTACTAAAATAATTAGCTTTGACAAAAAACTGCATAAAACAATGTTATGTTCCATATAAAAAACTTTTTTGTTATGTGTAGCCTACTTAAGTGAGTAAATTCTCAATGAGTGTGATATGGCTCTTATTTACCCATTTAAATGTAGAAAAAAGCTTTCTTGGGCATCTTACAATGCACTTATGTTGTTATGCAGTTTTAAAATACAACATATGAACATGTCTGGATGTAGAAAAAGCCTATTGTACAATGCACTGATTTTGTTGTTATGCAGTTTCAAAATACAACATGAGTATGTTTAAATGTAGAAAAATGTAGTCATCATTACTGATATATCTCTGGCCCCTCATTTGAGATGCTTTTTATGAACCGGCCCCCATGACAAACTAATTGAATAGCCCTGCTGTAGACAAAACCATCAGTAAACTAACTGTTGTGAAAGTTAGGCAGTATGTGATCTAGAGTCTGCCATTCGTCAGTCCATCAATCACAGCATTGATTCGCCCAATTCCTCCCTGACGTAGTCTACCCTCAACAGGTCTAAATGTGGTCTTACAAAACATATTACCTATCTGTGTCAGAGATCATCAGTTCAGAAGATAAAGAAACTGTAGTTTCAAAAGCAAGTAAAATTGCAACATGAGCTACTGTTGAATTCTCTTCCTCATTTAACCGTGAGTTTCCCTATAATTAAAATATATTAACACGACTCTTCAGCTTAGTCCAGTGTGTCTAGTTGTGCATACTGACATGAGTAACAGCCAATGCTTGCTTAACCCATTCTCTAGCTTACTGCTGTGTCATGATGATTTGTCCAACAATTTCCTTGTCTAAAACAAACACACTGTGAAATCAGCGATTAGCACTGGATACTTTCACAAGACGCTTTTACACAACTGAAATCTGATGCAAGCGACACCCATATGATTCATTAAACATGGCTGGAGAGTTGAGGCAAACCAGATTTGTTGGTATTGGCTCTCTTATAACACTTGACAAGTCTGATTGTTAAGACACATCTTTTCTTTAATGTGCATTCTGTACACACCATAGAAAAATCAGGTCTGGTCAAGACTCATGTTAACAAATGAAACCTTATTGTAAAAAGCTGTTGTTTACCATAGTTATCTACTAGGGATGCAACAATACAATTAGTCCAAGGTTCAACACAATTTTTGGTTCTTATTCGTGGTTTTCGGTTCGGTTCTGATGGTTTGGCCTATTAAAGTTTTTTTTAATTATTCTATGCTTGGGTAACATGAACAGTGAGATGTTAAGAAGCAAAAAAATGGTTTTACCTGCAATTCTCTTTTGCAAATACCATCTTACGAATTTCTAGTGTATTGATAAAACAATGTAAGATATAATTAAATACAGATATATACAAATTTTATCCTATTCAAACTGGGGAAAACATGAATTCTTCAATTTTTAGAATAAACATGTTAACATAAATTGGCCATTTATACACCTGTACTTACTAAAATAAACTTACATTGTAAATGAAGGCTATACCTTACTGCACTACTGTTAAGTCCAACATAATTCTATGCTGTGCAGAAGAAACCAAAAATGCGTTCCTCAATTAAGATTACTGGTGGGATTTACCTCATCATGCAAATTCTCTTGAGTTGAACTATTTCAACTTGCGCGGAAGACGCGTTTGAGGTAAATGACTCACGTTTGCGGCAATAACAAACCCCAAATTTGTGTCACTCGCATTGCCCCACGCGAATTTGCATTTTTAAATTGATGTTGTATGTAATCTTCTCGCGCAAATAATTAATCCACACCACGGATTAAAGACAGTGGTGCTGCCTCTTTTTGTTGTCGGACTTCTCTGCTCGTGATCACCATGTTGTGTGTGTGCGAATGAAATCTGACACCTGCATTGCAAGCAGAGTTAAACGCTAACAGCTAGCGGATAGTGACTGGATATCAACTCGATGTAAGGTGTTTAAGTTTTTTATCCAAGTGCGCAGATCATGCGGGCGCACACAGTATCCAATGTGCAGGGAATATAAAACGGACAGATTTGGATGGATAAAGCTAACAACCGCAATTCACATGCGCATATTAGATGGTGGGGGTCGAACCGAACGGTTAAATATTATATTGAGAATTGTGGCATTCCTATTATCTACAGTGAACAATACTTCTACAGCATTTATTTCTCTTAGCTATGTTACATTTTTTTATAAATTTCATATAAAAAACTACATTCATTTACTACATTTATTACATGTAGTGATGCAGAAGAAAAATATATTTAGCCTATTTATTAGCTCAAACATTCCTATCATACAAACTCTTAAACACTGCAGTGATTAATAATTTGTTAGGAATACTGACATTCTTGTAACTTGTAAATCATTACTTTAAAGTCTTTAATGTGGCCTGTCGATCAAAACAGTGTTTCTCGAGCTATAAACCAGGAGGATACTAAATAACCTATTATTTATTGCTTTTGATGTTTTTGAATATAAAACCCACGCAAATGTCATAAGTAGACCTCAGACAACAGTATAAAACAATAAAACCAGCACCTTTAAGAGCTCTACACATTTAACATTCTATTGATTTTGTGCGTGCCATTTTAAATTGTTCAAGAAATACAGTAATATATGATCGGGACTGGTCGGTATTCAGTATTCTGGTATTGAAATTGGATCGGTAACGGAAAAAGTGGTATTGGTGCATCCCTTGTTTATTTACCATTAGGTCATAACATCCAGTATTTCATGCCAATATCATGTTATTCTTTGAGGTATAGAATTTAAGGTAATTTATGGGCATACATAAACGTTCGCTGATTAATATTATAAACCAATCAGATGAGTAAAGCCCACTTTCTGATGACTGCCTTTCGGCCAATCTGATTGTGCTTTCTGAATGAGCGTCAAGTACGTAATTAATATTCATAACACAAGCAAAAACCGCAGAATGATAAAGAAATTCGCTTCCGGGTCTTAGTTTGGGAAGCTGTGTCCCAATTCGAAGGCTGGATCCTTCGAGAACACGTCCTTTGAAGGCGAGTAAGTTACTCGGCCTCCGACGTCCACTAAGAGCACTCAAATGAGACAGTCTAGCCTTCGGAGGATCCGTAATTTGTTTCCGCGGAGAACTTTGAAACGGAGAGACGGAAAAGTTTGCATTGGACTTTAGAATGCAGCCTTCGAATTGGGACACAGCTATTAGATTCATATTTATTGGCGTAATAAAACTCAACTATTCACTCAATATTATTAATTGACTAGATTTGTAAATATATAGTACTGCTTTGTCGAGGATTGGAAAATGTCATGATTCATTAGTATCCCATTAAACTAATGACAGACAGACACACACTTCATTAAACTAATGACAGACAGACAGACACTTGACGCGATGTTCAACTGTGTATTAAGTTAACGTTACATGCTACTACGCGGTAGAGTAGACGATCGTTTTCCCGGCAAAACTGCTTGCCCCAAATCTAGTCACGCGTTTGTCACTGAACAGTTCTTCCTCGCGGCAGGTTAACTTTCCATATCAATAATCGCCTTGGCTTTAATAGCTAGATGACAGACAGTTTAATCTACTGTAGTCTACAGCGCTATAAGAGAGAGATTAAGTGAATGTACCAGACAGCAGGTTTAGTGAAGAAGTAACGTTACGCACTAAACCGCCTCAGCATCATCACAACTGCACATGTTAGACAAAAACTTGCCATTAAAGTCGCCTGTGTCAGCCACGAGCACTGTGTATCGCTTCAGCTGCTCGAGCGCAGATTCCATCTTCCGCCGTTTATCCGGTGACACGGACATGATTCCCTGCAGATCAGACAGCTTATAATATAGCAGCAGACTGCGAGACACACGTTCAGCAATGTCAGTCAGATACTGAGCAAGCGGAAGAGCAGCTGACGTCAACACGCATCTTCATACATCCAACGTGCATCCTCATACTATGGAAAGCCATGAGGTTCAAATGTGTACTTTGCCAAAATATAAGTTTTTACAAAATGTATAAAGTATCAAATGTAAAAGTATGTTTAAAATATAAAATTATAAGTACATTTTTATGTTTACAGGTTTGTAACATACAACGTTTTTCTTCCAATGCGATGTTAATTTAAATGCTTATATATATATATATATATATATATATATATATATATATATTATTTTTAAAATATATTTCAAAATATACAAAAAATGGCCACAAATATATTTGTAAAAAATACATTCTTGTAAACATATTTCAAAATATATTTCAGCATATATATTTGACCACTTTTTATATTTTGAAATATATCAAAAATGTTATTTGAAAATGTGTTTTTCAAAAAAAAAAATTTTTGTATGGGAGGTGTCCATAATTCACATTGATTCCCCTCAAAAGGCCCTCTTTAGCCGTGTGGATTACATCTGTGAAGGATGGATGCAATTTTTGGGCTTCCAAGTTGTTCCCTGATCCCTTTTTAATACCATTATAAAGCTTAGAAGAGCAAGGACATGTTTCAGATTCTTACCCCTATTGGCAGATTTATTTGCTTGTTTTAAGCACAAATTTAGAAAAATAAGTTTACTTTTTTCTTAAACACTTTATTTAAAAAATCTCACTCCATTGACATATATTTTACTTGTTTTAAGCACAAATTCACTTATATTGTATATTTTTGGGCTAAAAACAAGACTTATTTTCATAGGTCATTTTGCTCATCAAGAAAATACATCTTGATTTAAGATTTTTAGATATTTCTACTGAAAACAAGACAAAAATACTTAAGTAAGAAAGTCATTTTTTGCAGTGTATGTGTAACCTCTGCAAGTAAAGAGGCTTGAGGTTTTTGTCTGTTTATATTTTATTGTTGTGCTTTTTTATTATGTGTATCATTATCTATGTATTATTTATTGAAGTATTAAGTATGGTTGTACAGCACTTTGGTACAATGTCCTGTTGTTGAAACAGTGATTTAGAAATAAACTACTACTACTACTATTACTACTACTAAAAGACCTAACAGCATTTTGTCCTTCCAGTGGAAGTGGTATATATAAAAGGGCAAGTCACCCCTGCTGCAGGTGACACAGTGCAAGAAAGCTCAACAGCACCCCCTACTGAAACTGCTACAGACATTTTCTAAAATAACTTTGATTGTATTCATCTAAGAAAAATAATAATGTACATCGAGGATGAGTGAATGGGGTCATTTTTTTCCAGATGGAGTGTCAATTAAACATATTTCAACGTGAACAGGGCCAAATATATAAAAACTAAACATGTGAAATTTGGACGCTTCAAAATGTATAGTATGTTACAGTTTTTTACAATCACTTTGCTACTATTTTCAGAACATTGATGTCATTTTTCACAACTCTAGACACAAAACTCACAACCAAAGATCAAAATGCACATTTTTCAAAACTCTTAACTCTTTTCTCAATTGCTTGGATACAATACACATAAAACTTGGATCATTTGTTCATTCAACCAAAATCACATGTTCAATATGACACAACTTAACATCAAAGTACTACTGTTTCAAAAGGCTATTCACACATCACATTTCAAATAAGTGTCTATTCATTTTCTTACAATGATCTAACTATCAATCAATACAACTGCCCAAAATGATAAGTAACTGTTGCATTATTCGTAATAGTTGTATGGAAACAGACAAAGAATCTTCCATGTTTACTAAAAATCATGAAAGTTTCAAGATAATGAGGTTCATTGTAACCAATAAGCATGGAGCATGAACCAATTATCACTGTATAGATGCAGGCCCTTGTAATTGCTTGTCCAATTCTGCCAACTTGTTACAGTTTTTTTTATTCGCTTTACTATTTTCACAAGTATGTGGTAGAACTTCACAACTGTTAGTACAAAACTCAAGGCAGATCATCAAATAGTCAGTTTTTTCAAACATTTAATCACATGTTCAATTGACTTAGTACAACACACAAAATGATACATTTACTTTTTCACCACACTTAATCATTGTGTCATCAAAGAAATACTTTTCATTTGAAGTAATTGTCTTTCACAATGCAATGCTCACAATACTTTTGATATGCTTCTCATCTCATTTGCGTAAATACATTTGACCAGCACTAAATCCAACTGATCTTAATCACTGAACCGTTTGGTAAACCTATGTATTTTCATTTCGGCAATATACAGTATATGGATTTTGAGAACTACAGAAATAAAATGTGTGTTTATACAAACATATAAATTATGTATAACCACACATGATAAAATACTCTTTATTGCTAATTGATTTTACAGTTTTTTTATTCGCTTTGGTACTATTTTCACAAGTAAGGTGTACATTTTCAAAACTCTTAGTACAAAAATCCAAACTGATCACACTTGTAACACAGATAGTCATTCTTTCAAAACCTGATTTAATGCTTTCAGTGAGTTGCACATGTTTTCATTCCACATTATCATTGTTTCAAATACAAGATTATTGTAATATGTAATGAGAACATTTGGTTTAATCACCGAAACACAACAGTATGATCTTCTTTCAGTTTAGTAATTTTAACAATCACTTCATCCAACAGCAAACACCGCAAGATACATGCTTCAAATCAGCCCCAAAAGTCCCGAAATCAATATGCTACAGTACTAAAAAATACATATTGCACAGTTTCACATTAGGCAATA
This sequence comes from Misgurnus anguillicaudatus, assembly GCF_027580225.2. NCBI lineage: Eukaryota > Metazoa > Chordata > Actinopteri > Cypriniformes > Cobitidae > Misgurnus > Misgurnus anguillicaudatus. The sequence continues at coordinate 2,940,278 of NC_073351.2, forward strand.
CACTTACGTTACTTACATAATCTATCATTTCCAAAATATCCATCCCACGTGCAATCAAGTGAAGGACCAATGAAGACATCCTCTACAATCATTTGAGCAAATTACAGTAGTTTTTATTTTTCAGATATAATTGTAACATAGCTATACTTTCTGTAATGTAACTGAATTACAACATAACATTTAGTGCACATATAACATTACTGTAATTTGGATCAAGCCTGTCTTGAGCATTTGGCCGTAGATTTTTGTCCACCTCTTTGAGGTCTCTGTGGGTGCCCATGCCCACCTCTCTGATGGATCCCTTGTCCACAAGATCTTCTTGCTGTCTGTCCTGCTCCATGTTGAAAGAAATTGCCAGTGTTTACACCCCCACTTTTACAGTATATCTACTGTAATGACCAGCTGTGGTTACCACTATGTAAAATCAATTAGCAATAAAGAGTATTTTATCATGTGTGGTTACACATAATTTATATGTTTGTACAAACACACATTTTATTTCTGTAGTTCTCAAAATCCATATACTGTATATTGCTGAAATGAAAATATATAGGTTTACCAAATGGTTCAGTGATTAACCATTAAGATCAGTTGAATTTAGTGCTGGTCAAATGTATTTACGCAAATGAGATGAGAAGCATATCAAAAGTATTGTGAGCATTGCATTGTGAAAGACAATTACTTCAAATGAAATGTATTTCTTTGATGACACAATGATTAAGTGTGGTGAAAAAGTGAATGTATAATTTTGTGTGTTATACTAAGTCAATTGAAAATGTGATTACATGTTTGAAAAAACTGACTTTTTGATGATCTGCTGTGAGTTTTGTACTAACAGTTGTGAGGTTTTACCACATACTTGTGAAAATAGTACCAAAGCGAACAAAAAAAACTGTAAATAGTGGTAACCACAACTGGTCATTACAGTAGATATACTGTAAAAGTGGGGTGTAAACACCGGCAAACCCAACATGGAGCAGGACAAACAGCAAGGAATAAGAAGATCCCGTGGACAAGGGATCCGTCAGAGAGGTCAAAGAGGTGGACGAAAATCCACGGCCAAACGCCTACTGTAAGACAGGCCTGATCCAAATTACTGTAATGTAATGTGTGCACTAAATAGTATGTTCTCATTCAGTTACATTATAGAAAGTATACCTATTTTACAATTATATCTGAAAAATAAAAACTAGTGTAATTTGCTCAAACGATTGCAGAGGATGTCTTCATTGATCCTTCACTTGATTACACATAGAACGGATATTTGGGAAATTAAAGATTATGTAAGTAATGTAGTGTATTGCCTAATGTGAAACTGTGTAATATGTATTTTATAGTACTGTAGCATATTAATTTCAGTTCTTTTAAGGCTGATTTGAAACATGTATCTTGCATTGTTTGCTGTTGGATGAACTGATTGTTAAAAGTATTAAACTGAAAGAAGATCATACCGTTGTGTTTCGGTGATTAAACCAAATGTTCTCATTACATATTACAATAATCTTATATTTGAAACAATGATTATGTGGACTGAAAACATGTGCAACTTACTGAAAGCATTACATCAGGTTTTGAAAGAATGACTAGCTGCGTTACAAGTGTGATCAGTTTGGATTTTTGTACTAAGAGTTTTGAAAATGTACACCTTACATGTGAAAATAGTACCAAAGCGAATAAAAAAAACTGTACTGATGATTGAGTGCAGATTGTGAAATGATGTGACCTATGTTGTGATTGTACTGTAGTGTTTTCATCAATTCATTACAAACTTTCTTCAATGATTCCAATGTGTCTGTCGTATTCTCTCTACTACTGCAGTACTTTTACAGATATGTATTTGCTCTACATGTACCATAATCAAAACTGTATCACCAATTTTGTTCTACAATATTTAATGATTGTACAAACAATGACTTAGTGAAACTATCAGTTGCTTGTGTGTGGGTGATCTATAGTTATGTTTCCATGGTATTTCACAGTAAATTTGTGTTTTGAAACAATGATTGTGCAAGTGCAAGATGTCTTTAAAGATGTGAATGCACAATGCAATGTTTTGAACACTAGACAGCCTGTGTTACAAGTGATTACCGTTTTGAGTTTTGTATCTAGAGCCGTGAAAAATGACATCAAGGCTCTGAAAACAGCAGCAAAGTGATTGCAAAAAACTGTAACTTTGTCTAAGCCTTTGCGTAAAACAGCACATCAGCCAATGTCAATTGCCTTATTAAACGATATATTTGCATTTGTGATGTGATGGTACGTTGATATACACATATGACCCTGGGCCACAAAACCAGTCTTTATCCAAAAGATTTATACATCATCCAGACTCTAAATAAATAATTTCTTTCTATTGATGTATTTGTTGGGATACTATAATAATTGGCCGAGATACAATGATTTCAAAATCTGGAACTTGAAAGTGCAAAAAATCTAAATATTGAGAAAATCACATATAAGTCCGTATACAGCAAGGCAAATTAATGAAAAGGTTTGTTTTAGTGCTCTATGAAGTGAATCTTCATAAAACACGATCTTTACATAATATAATAATGATTTTTGGCATAAAAGAAAAATCTATAATTTTGACCCCTGCAATGTAGCTATTTTAAAACTTTAAACTTAAGAATTTGTTTGTGAGAGATGACGCAATGTTAGGTAGGCAAATACCTATGCAAACATCATACATGATATTTGTATGCGGATGATTTCGTGAAAGATGCATGTGAAAGTTTCTAACAGAAAATAGTGGTTTTCATCTTGTCACTTTCTTGGTATAGAAAACATGTTTTGACCCAAATTACTCAAAATGGATTTATTGCGTTTTGGAACCAAACTCTTCAAATATTTAAGAAGACTTTCTTTGAACTTAGATTTAACCATATGAAATGGAGTGAGGTTAGCCACAATTTGACATTGTAATGTTATGCTGTTGAAAAACAATAATAGCTTAAAACACAAACTTATTTAATGCCTCTTTTGGCTTTCACATGCTCTTTCCGGCCGCCTCCACGGTCAAAGACAAGGTTAAACTAACGGATGGTTTAAGAATCTATCTCAATATCCGATGCACCAGTAGAGGTCTGGTTGCTCCTTATGTTGAGAAAAAAGTGCAATAAACCTCCCCAATTTCTTCAGACTTCTGAAACTGTGGTCCTCATCTAATAAAGTCTAATGGCCACTTTCACACAGCAGCAGAATACGGTTGTCAATCCTGTATTCAATAGGCTATATAAAAAATCATTAATCCGTACATTACTACCACTTTTAAAGGGATAGTTTACCCAAAAAATGAATAACTTGTTTTTCAAGTAATTAAATACTTTAATACAAAATTTAAATATGATAAATATATTAGCAAAGTCTTACCACACACATAATAGATATGCTTATGAATCAAGAACTGTTTACTAATGTCTTTTAATGTAGGAACAATACTTTATAAATGATGAATTAATTATTTATTTACTAATGTTTAACTAATGATTTATAGCTTGCAGTTATTATAAAGTGTTACCAAACACTTACATTGTTTGCACGTTACTTGGTTGCCTTGTACGTGGGTTTTATCAGAAGCATACTCCAGTATGCATTATAAATCCTGATATTATGTTATGTTCGTCGCTCCATACGCCTAGACAAATAATTTGGGAATGTTACACCAGCAGATGACCCTATTTTCTGGCTTTCTTGGTTACAATGATTCACAGGATTAGAAAGTTTCATAATTTCATAAATATTTCAAATTAAATTAAATTAGCAGACCCTACCTTAATTTCCTTTCTTGTCTTTTCATCTCACAATTTTATTTTATTTTTATGTCTCCTTTTTAAGCAATATCTGAAGAAGAAAAACACTGATCCTACTATAAAACATTTTAAAAGTCACTTTAGTATGGCATGCTAAGTAAAATAAAATTAATATAAAAACATATACTGTAGTGTATGAAAAAGAAAGTTTCGAGTACACAGAAAATAAAAAAATACACTCCACCACTAAGAATAACATTACAGCATTCTTGAGATTCCTGTTGGCAGTCCCTCCCTGAGACCCAACTAGAGCTATAATATAACACTTCACTTACAGACAGACTTATACAGCGCTGTGTTGAGAGAGAAAACACACATGCTTATACAGAGTTCACCAATATGATGAAGAAGGATATTTTAAAGTAACAATACCATTTACAAGGTCATCTAAAGGGGTGAGTAGTATTAAAATCAATACTGTTAACTATTTTGTATGTGCCATTAAAAAAAAAAGTTTTTCTCCACAAATAAGACGTTGGACAATGGGTACCATGAAGCATCTTGAATTTTTCTTCTTTATTCATTGAAACTGATTGCTTATTAGATCCAAATTCATTTGAGGAAATAATACTAGGATGTTAGCAAATTCACAAAAACACAAAACAACAGTAGTTACAAAAGTTCAGTGTTTGCAGAAGTTACAATTTCCATATTGTGTTTAACAGAAAATATGCGAAACACATCACATACACTAGACAGACAGATATAATCTTAAAAGATTAGAATAATACAATATTAAAAAATATGTGTTTATCTAATGATCTAATAAATTACCAAATATAATTTTTATTTGCTGCGCATAGATAGGCTAGCTAGTCAAGTTATTATACTGTTACTCTATTTTATCTACTACTTCTGTAACACGTCTTAGAGCTTTCAGCTACAGCCACTGTACTTTCTGAAGACCTTCAAGTTGTTCTGACTTAGTGTGCTATGTTTTCTAATAGACTTCTAGAATAGACTTCTCAAATTGAACATTCCTTCCAACACCCAAATTCCCAGAGTCTTACTTAAAGCAATTTTCAATAAAGTTAGTGCTACGCTTATTTGTATTCTGGCAATGCGTCTCTTTACATTTGTAACAACTTTGAAATGTAAGTTCTTAAAAAGGCTGTAAACAAATTGTTTTGAAATATGACTTTCTGGCCCTAACCCTTATATTTATTTGTGTTATTTTTTAAGGGCCCCTAACCATTTAAAAAAAACTGAAAAGTGTTTTCAGCAATATTTAAATAGTATCCCCAGAATGTGTCTGTAAAGTTTCAGCTCAAAATACACCACAGATCTTTCATTATACGATGTTGAACATGGCCTATGAAATAAATTTCCCGCCAAATGTATTGTGGTCACTGATCAAAATAATAATATGCGTGAATAACTTTAAACAAATTTAAAATGATATTGCACAAAACTGGAAAACCAATTGCATTCAAAATGACGTTTTCTTTGTTTATATTATACATTTTTATTGTATGCTTGTCCTGTTTTTATTTCTGCATTCTGCGCTTGCATTTCCAAAAGTTGCAGTTAGAGTTTCATGCAAATCAGGGCAGACTTTAAGTGTCACCATTGGTCTACTAGTTTTAGTTTGACAGCTCCCCCTCTACCCAATCAGTCGAAGAGGGAGTTGACGTCACTCCAGTACACTCATAGTTGGTGATCGTGTGGGTCAATATGGACCGTCAGATGGGCTTTGACAATTTCAGATAACTTTTTGTATATTCACAGGTAGTGAAGTATACAGATCCTTTAAAGGGAAATTTCATCACTAGAAACATTAATCTTTATTGAAAGTGGGTCATATTTGTGGTCGAAATGTAACATAAATTTAGAATTTGGTGTCTATTTGACCGAGAAAAGACAGAACGTGACTTTAGGGCGCATTTGAATGGAAAACTACAACTCCCACAATGCACCACAGGGCACAGCTTTTCAAACCTACAACTTTCTAATGGTACATCCTCTGCTTAGTGACAGCTTTTCCTTTCTGCTGTCCACTGTAACAGACGAAGAGCTGGTGTGAGGTTCTAAAGCTTTGCGTTCTGTCTATATACACACGTAGTGCCTCCTCCAAAGACAGCGCTTGCAAGCTCACCACCTTATCTCTGAAAGGAGTGGTGGGAACTTATCTCTGAAGGGAGTGGTGGGTCTCAATGTTACACTGGATTGAGCAGGTTCGAACTGTAGACACAATTCATCGACCGAAAATCCATGTAGATCCCCTATCCTCTTAACGGAAGCTAATGCGATGAGCGTTAAAGTTTTAATTGTAAGAAACTTAATACTCACAGTATGCAGAGGCTTGAAGGAAACGTCTTGTAAGGCTTTCAGCACCACAGACAGATCCCAGGGAGGAATAGAGGGAGGGCATGAAGGAATTAACCTGCGAGCGGCTCTAAGAAATCTAATGACCAGGTCGTGCTGACCCACAGTTCTGCCGTTTGCCGAGTGGTGAGCAGATATCACATCGATATCGACTTTAATAGAAGATGGTGACAGCCTATTCCACAAACGGTGCTGGAGATAAGAAAGCACGACACTGATCAGGCATTCTCAGGGGTTTTCACATTGGAAAGAACGCCAGACAACAAACAGATTCCATTGTAGTGCATAAGCCTGTCTCGTCGACGGCGCTCGAGCTGCAGCCATAATGTTAGATAGCCACTGTGGTAAATCCTTTGAATCTCCGCACCCCGTCCAGCGACTACACAAGGAGGTTTCAGAGGTCGGGGCGCGGGTGCCATAATGTGCCCCCTTCTTGAGAAAGAAGGTCCTTCCTCAGGGGAATCTTCCAGGGAGGGGCTGTCGCGAGGAGGGTGAGTTCTGGAAACAAACTCCTGGTGGTCCAATACAGCACAACTAATAGAATGCTCTCCTTGTCCTCCCTGACTTTGCACAGAGTCTGTGCGATGAGGCTCACTGGGGGAAACGCATATTTGCGCAGACCCTGCGGCCAGCTGTGTGCCAGTGCATCCACTACGAGCGAATCGTCAGCTAGTGAATAAAACAGGCGACAATGGGTTATTACTGGGGAAGCAAACAGATCTACTTTCGCTTTGCCGAAACGTTTCCAAATCAGCTGAACCGACAAGGGATGGAGTTGCCATTCACCGGGACATGCAGCTCGTGCGTAAAAGCCAACGTGATGGACTGGGAAGCTTTTTACATGCCCCCAGATAACGTGCGAGAGGAACTAAAAGCACGACTGCTGTACCTGTGGCAGGAGGGGTGGAGGTGATCACGGGTGTGTGCGTATCAGACGCACCGACTGTGTTGTGTGATGTACTGTGTTGACCGATTCAGCACCATTACATGGAGGTCTCCCTTCGCAAGCTTAGACACTGCACCCTTGGCAGTACTAGGCTTGGAAGCCGGCTGCCGTTCCCGGAGAAACAACAACCGCCTGCACAAATCCAGCATGGACATGCCCTCACAAATGGAGCATGAGCCATCACGAAACGCAGCCTCAGCATGCTGGAGCCCCAGACAAGTGACGCAGCGATCATGACCAGCCATGTACGCACCGCATCCAGAAACAGAACACGGCTGGAATGAAATCTTTAAAAAGACGCACCAAACCGTGACACGAACGAGTGACTGTCTTCAAAAAGACACAAAGCTCGAACGTGCAACTCTTTTAGAGGCAATCACTCTTCTAGCGCTGGTTTGATGAAACACGCAGTGGAGAGGCAATGCACACACTCAACTCAAGTTCAAAACTGAGAAAATAAAGAGGTGGAAAACTTTGAATGCTTCCGCTGTGGTGCTGAAGTCCAACCAACTTGAGCAGCAGTGTACTTCCTGAGAGTTTAAAACATAGCTTCTCGTGAGCAGAGATTCTGCCGGCTTTCGAAGAAAATAAAGCTGATTTGGTATTATGCACCTGCTGCTTATATATGCACCTGGCGGGCAGCACCAGCATTATGCAAATACTTGCATGCCAAGTTCATTGGCGTTTTGTTAGTTTCTCAAAGTAGATAGGTCCCCGCGGAGTGGTTCCCAATTCGTCGATCACAATGTGACGTCGTAGTGACCCACTGAAAGGGAACTGACAGCGAGTATTCACAACAGACATAAGTGTATTTCTGTCAACCACTAACAATATAATTTTGTTTAATGAGATTTAATTGTCCAATATTTGCCAGAAGATGGCCCGCACGAGTATGCAGCCGAGAGTCACGCTGGAGTAACGTCAACTTCCTCTTCAACTGAAAGAAAAACAGCACAAGCATAAAAAAATAATAAGAGCAGAAAATATTAGGGAGAAGAAATAAAGGAGTAATATGAACAAAGAAAACGTCATTTTGTATGCACTTTGAATAACTTTGCTTTCGTTCTTCTTGTTTTTTGCAATATAATTTTAAATCTGTTTAACTCGCAGCCATTGACAAGATAACTCGTCAATTAAGAGAAAACGCTTCCATGCAACTGACGAGAATTTCCGGCTTTCCGCAATACCGCTATTATCCACCAGGGGGCGCACTTCCGCAATTTATACAACCCGGAAGTAGCGCCTCACTTGAAAGAGAAAGAACTCCGTGTATGTTTTAAAGATCGCTCTGCATTTGATCTCTATCAAAAGTCCTTCACAAAAATGGAATTATCTCAGCTTTTTGCTTAAAATGTGGTGTTTTTGAAGAAACCTACCCATATTTGAAAGGTAATAAGAAGATAACTAATGAGGTAGTATGAAACGTTTTTTCATCTTCTTTCATTTGATATATTGTTTGTTTATATATTTAAAGAAGAACATTTTCTGAAAGGCATTAAACTTTTTGTGAAAATCATGAAAAATGCTGGCGCTGACTGGCAATTTAAAAAAAAAATGTATCGGGAAAATAGTTAAAGTTCTGATTAACTTAGTGCTTATTATTTTTTCATTCACGCATATTATTTTTGGATCCGTGACCTCAATACATTTGGCGGGAAATTTATTCCATAAGTCTATATGTTTCGAAATATTCATATTTCTGAAGCAGCTTAGCTGTTCTGTAGCTCAAATTTTGACAAGGTAACCACGCTGTTTGAAATACATTTTAAAACTTCTACCTGTCAAAAAAAAAAAACATTTTTAAAAAATGTTTAGTTCGATAAACTCCTAAATATGGTCTTAAAATATGGCATGCAGAGCACCTAGCGCATTCTTCTTAATTGCATTTGCCAGCCTGCAACAGCCAAACATCTATACAATTAAAAGCAATCCCAAATTTACAGACTTAAATTAGATCAGAATTTACCTTTATAATAAATAAAAATAAAAGCAAAATGAAATGGCCTACTCCCAGTGCTCCAGATGGCCAGTTTGCCCCTGTGTCTGCATAACCTCTGATCAGCTATATCCACAGTTACATGTGTGCTTATTCACTGAATAATTGGTGAACAATTGTTGTGCATATTACTCTTACAAATAAAAGATACCATCTAATTTTATTTCTATAGTTTCAGCGGTTTGATTGGTTTGGTTTAGATTAAAACTGCAGCTGTGTGACATGAACCAATAGGGAATCAACTGATCTAAGAGAGAGAGAGAGAGAGAGAGAGAATAATAGAATAGAGTGAGTTTACCAGATTAATGTCACACGCATGCTGCCTGAGCTCATGAATAGAAACAGATAAAAGATAAAAGAGAGAGAGAGAGAGATGAAGGGGAAATGTCGCAGAGATGTTCTGCATCACATAGCTGTAATAAATAGTGTGTTGGATTTGTGTGAACGGAAAAGAGGAGGTGAAAGATGAGGAAAGCCGTATGTTAAAGGAAGATGGCGAGCGGGAAAGATGATTGGATGATCCACGAGGGGGTGTGGTCACAGTCTTAAGCATCTGTGTGATGGAGAGGCGAGAGGCGGTGTGTGTGTGTGTGTTAGTGTGGGGGTGTAAGAAGGCAAAAAATAATGGAAGCGTGAGAGGACAGCAGCAGTCAGTGTGGATCCCTTCTGCAACTGCTCTCGCTTTTCTTTTCCTTTATACTCGGAAAGAGACAATGATGAACACAGCAGAAGAGGATTAATAGAGATGCATGATGCTCGACCTCTGAATCCTACAGCAAACCTTCACGAAGAGAAAAGCACAGAAACACAGAGGGAGAGCAAGAAGGGATAGAGGAAGCTAAACCGTACAGATCAAGGACTAGAGAAAGGTTTGTGCGACGGGCAGGATATATGATGCAATGATGCATTCTTTGCATGAGCTGCCAAGAAGTGTCTGGATATGTCAAAGGACGCAAGGATCGGTGTATTAAACAGCTTGGCGTGTCGGTTTATCTTTTCATTTCTATTCATCTCTTTCCATTGGTGAGAAGGATATATCAAAATTGGTCAAGCTACTGCAGTGTATGAGACGACTTCATCTGCCTGCAACCATTCAGGTGTGCCGAGGCGAAAACAGCAGTGCAGGCTGCAGGCACATACTGTATGCGTGTGCTTGTGTGTGTGTGTGTGTGAGATTAAGGAGGTGAAGTGCTGAGACATTTCTTCTGATGAACAGGTGCCACTCATTAAAGGTTCTAGTAAGATTAAATGTCTTCACATTAGATTTCTGATGCCAGAAAAACAAACAAACAATGTTTTAGGAACAACAGTTTCGTGCTTTCAACCTGCTGCTTTACCACATTTCTCTGCCGTGCGTCAAGTCTCGTCAAAGTGGGGATCATTTGGCCCCTGGGGGTCCGGGTTCAGACCCCGGCCCCTGACCCCAAAATGCGTCGCTCAAGTACAGACGAAACTCCGTATCGCCGCAGTCCCTCACTAGACAGCAAGGCAGACTCGCCTCGTCTACATTACACCGGAGAATACGAATTCCACAGCTCGCCGTTTGTCTTTGGTCTCCGTACAACACCGGGGTCAAAAAAAGCTAAAGCCAGCTATACCACAGCCCAGGGCAGAAAATATGTGGTCTTTTACCTGGACCTGTCCTTCATCTTCCTCCTAGAGCTGCGACGCTGCAGGATGGCTGAGGGCTGCCTGAGGGCCCTGAGGTACGGGATGGTTTTCTTCAACCTGCTCTTTTGGGTGAGTACACATCCCACACGCTTAACATGTTTGGCTGTGTATATAAGTTATTTTCTTCCAGTCCCTCTGATGAGATTAAATTTGAGGTAAATATTTTTTTCAAATTTCTGCCCTTTCTTATGTCTTCCTAACATTTTACAAACCCGTGTAACACAGATAAAGTCCCACTATTCTATACTCAGTAATCACAGCTGTCAAACTCCACAGACGCACTGTAATTATCCATACGATTACGAGGAACAGACCATAAACCTTTAATCATCTATAGCTTTCAAATTTTACTCTCTATTTTGCCTATATAAACTGCCACGTCACATTTGATTTGTTTGTCATCATATCTCAGTTTAAACAAAGAGGGATTTAGTGGACCATGTGGTCACTATGAGCTGTTATGTGTCAAACTTTCTACTTTGGTGTTCCACGGAAGAAAGAAAAGACATACAAGGATGGGCGCGCATAGGATATTTAAATTAATTTGTGAATTATTCTGTATTATGTTTGTGCATGCGTTCGTGCGTGCGTGCGCGTGTGTGTGTGTGTGTACAGATCTACATAAATAGAATAATTATAGTGGTGTATATGAGTCTCCAGCTCATTCATACATAAAAATATAGACACTTCATTTTTTTGGTAGAAACCCTGTTGAATACATAACTGGAATTTTGCCTGAACAGCCCATCGTTGATTATTGCTATGATCTGAAGTTCAAGGATTGGAAATAATTTCATTTAGTTTCAGTTTTGGTCTAGCTAGTTTGTGGTTTTAGTAAACACTTCGATACGTTTTCATGATTTATGATACTTACACGTATACACATAAACAGCAGAGAGTGACATTGATTTTTAGTACTGAATTCGTTTTAAGTATAACAAACCCAAGGTTTTGCTAGCACACAGAGTTCCTGTAATGAATACTAACACCGTTTAACTGTGGCTGTTTTGTCCAAACTAAACTAAGGCTTCCTTGTTTACTTTTAAAACACACTCTGATGTGAAACACTGCCACTTTCAACTAAAATAAGTACTTACTTCCCCCTGGGATATGTAATTATACACTGTCGTTTAATGTTAAGTCTGTCTGCAATCTTTTGGTTTTGATGAAATGGTATGTTTTAGTCATGAGCATGAAAATACCAAAGTAAACAGGGGAAGTTTAGTCTATATATGATTTTAGCTATTTAAATAACCTCTTCTATTATTAATACAGTTGTTTGTATATAGAGCATAAAAGCATAATTAAGAAAAAGTTCAATTCTGATGAAATCATGATGAACCCAACTGATGTAACAGTAGTTAATAAGAAACTATGTCAACTCGTGTTATTAACTGAAGATTTATTATGTGGACTGTAAAGGAGGAATGTCTGAACGGAAAAGAGGTGAATGATGTCCATTCATGTAGCAGACAGTACAGCAGAATCACACACACACATCAGTGTAAAACAGCAGTTCTCCAGCCAGCTAACCAGCTAAACCAGCACCAAACCAGTATGGACCAACATAGACCAGAATTATGCTGTTGTTTTCCAGCAGGGTTATAAGATGTTCACGCCTTTCTAAAGCAGGACACATTTCAAAAAGTTTTGCTTTTGTGTCTTCTTTGTGTGTGCACAAAGATAGATGTTTATGGTAAGGGTCTTGGGCAGAGGCGATCAGTGAAGGTCTGTAGGGATGTGCACGAGACGGAGAAGGGCCGTGTCATCTTGCGCACACACACGCGTCTCCGTGCAGCTTCCATACTCAAGCACAGACACATATGCAGTACAAATGATTTATCATACAAATGATTAGTTTACAAGACCGTCAGGGCAACAATAATTCACGTCATTTACATGCCATTTATAAATTAAGAATAGAAAAGTAGCAAAATGTCTGTAGACGTGTCTACATGCACCATGTGTTAACAAATATTTTTTTCTTTTAACTGATAGTATTAATCGGTTATAAATTCTTACCTTCGGTTAACGGTTAACTGATCAATATGAAAATCCCTAGTTAAAATTATTTTATTTTCAAGTATTAGCATTAAAAACACTGAATTAATATCGACATATGAAATTAAATTAGGGACATGTATCAGAAACGTTGGGAATGTTGGGCAATAAATATATAACAGGATAATAACAGCTTGATAGTAAACTGTTTTTGCAAATTGTCTTATATTTATCTCTGTTAAGCAAGACAGTAAACAGGAAAAACCTTTTTATATAAATAACAGCCACTGTCTTCAAAATGATATAACTTAATTATTAAATTATGACAGACACAGCAATGCATCATGTTCTATAAGATCATCAGTTTGTAGTGTCAGTCAGCCTGTTATCAACCACATTTACATTATCCTAAGCGACTGTCAAAGATAAAGAAACTACTGTATAAAGCGATTTGTCAATAGGAGGCAATAATACAAGCTTATACCAAGTTACAAGTTTTCACTGTTCCAAAACAGTACCTGTTGAGAGAGTACCTGTCTTTTTATAAGGACAGAAGAGGTGGAAATGCAGTCAATATCTGTTTGAGTATCTGAAGGAAAAATAGCGGGAACGTGATTTAGTGCCCTTTTGTGAAGGTAAGACAAGGCGCTGCTCATTTGCCGAAGCAAGGTTTTGGAGGGGGTTGTAGGAATGCAGAAAAGTGTGAAAGCATGCCGTTGAAAGTTCTGTAAAGGAGCAGTAGTGACTTATACCTTATGCTGGCTTCAAGCCGTAGCCATTGGAAAGAGATGAAGAGTGGCGTTAGATGAGCCTTTTTGGGCTCCTGGAAGATAAGTTGGGCTGCTGGGTTCTGAACCAGTTGGAGTGGTTTGATGCTTTGTGCAGGAAGGCCAGCAAGGAGATCATTCGTATCTTCCGGATGTTGTATAATGCAAATCACGCTGTCTTTGCAATGAGATCAGTGAAGGACAGTTGGTCATCGAAGACTACACCGAGGTTGTCCAGCAAAATTCCCGCAAAAATTAGTCTGCAAATCTTAAGGTAATATTCTGGGATTAATTTACTGTGTGAAAGGGGTTTATGGTTACAAGCATCACATTGTAATAGACTTTGGTTGTTTGTTCATACAGACAGACACTATTCTTGCTGTGATCACAACAACTGTAATTAAATGTAATTGTCAATCCTAAACTTTGTGAACAGAGATAAATGCCCAGAATAGGGAGAGAGGAGCACAACTGTTTACATCGTGTCAATCAACTTGGAGTAAAATAAGATTAGAGAGGTGGAAAAAGAGAAAAACACAAACGCACTAAAGGGTGATTTATACTTTTGCGTAAGACCTACGCCATACCCTCTACATTATGCATCAGTTTTTATGTATACTTCTGCGTCTTTGTTCACGTCGACGTGCAATTACACATGCAGATCTCTAGTAGGCAGAGTCCACATGCATGCTACTGGTGTAACCTATATAGTATCAAGACAAAAGCTGAAAAAGAAGCAGCTTGTTGTTGGGGTTCCCAGGGGGGCAGGGTTTCATATTATATTGAAGCTTCCACGGGCGCCACCATTGATTAGCGGACCCCCACCTGCTGTTAGCAGTCCAATGACTCCCATTCATTTTGGCGTCACTTTGACAGGAAATAACTTTACATCTGATGCGCTTATAGACTCCATTTGTACATTAATTATTTCTAAAGAAACACAAAAATGTATAAAAAGGCTCCATTACCATGTAACTTACGTTATGGCCCAGTAGAAGCAGTTTTTGTACAAATAGGCTAACGATTGCAACATAACCTGCGACTCTCTGTCGCACAGTAAAGAAATTACCGTATGGACAGGAGGAGAAGCTCACACGCAATCTTTTACTGTTTATGAGGCAATCGGGGGGACGTGGAGGCATAAAGTCAAAGGAGAAGCCCATAGATAGTCCATTAAAGCAACGGGACAAAATTTTTCAACAACGTTTTGAGGATTCAGTGGGTGATTTAGATTTCTCTTGGCACAGCTATTAGAAGACAATTGTCAGACAGGTCGCTCACGTCACATCTACGTCATCAAGCTCAGTTTGAGTATGCGCAGTACGCTGACCCCAGGAAGTACGTGCTTCTAATTGACTTCACTTGTCTCCGTTGAATCCAATGGGGTAGCTGTGTCCATTTCTTTTACTGTCTATGGGGGTTCCTAATCATGTCACAATCAGACCATCAGAGACACACACAAAAACTAAACAAAACTCTAAGGATTCTATTAGAATCAGTAGAGAGATAGTTGAGTCTCCTTTATTCAATGATGGGCAAAACTTATACTGTCTGCATAACATTTTCTATTATACCCAAATGATGTGCATTTTAAGCATTTCAGATGGATCACAGAAAAGGACACGAGCTCTGGATTAATCCACTCTATGAGAGAAAGTGTGTTAGCTCTCAGTGGTAAATGTACAGCAGTGCCTCTGTCAGACACATGAGAGATGTTTCATTTCATCCTCATCCTGCTGGGTTGTATGTGATGAGCGTGTCCTCCAAAAAGGATTCACAACCCCATAGGTCATTTGTGCAAGCAGCCAAAAACCAATATTTTAAAGTTAAGCGCCATCTAGTGGGCGTTAAAAAACAGTATTGTGTTAAGTTTGACCTCCTCAAGAAATTACATTTGACCATCAATTGCCACCAATCAAAATGCAGTTTCTTTGTATACAACCAGTTTAAACTTTTGCTGCCTTTTCAGTCCATCAGAAATTTGTCAATTCCAACTACTGACGTTTTGTTTAAGGGCTTGATGTATTCAGGTGTTTTGCTGTCTAAAAGGATGCCAGGTTTACAGGAATTCGTATGAGTTGAAGGATGACCGGTTACTACATCCAATGAAAGGGTGTAAAACCTATAAATATCTATTCAATTGTCTATTTGAATACTGCAGCTCAACATCATTGTGCTCTATGCATCTGTAGCGCGTCTGGCCCTGCGGAATGAGCTGACCCAAATCACAGCAAGACAAACCCATTTCACACCTGCATAAAAAAGTTAGCAGATGCTAATGTTGACATGATGTACTGCACTGTCCACTAACACGACTTAACAATGGAAAACTGAGAGGTCTGTGTGAACCAAATAAAATAAAAGATCACAGAGTTAAAGACTGTAAGAAGAGATGGTAAAGGAGAAAATAAGGGGATATGGAGAAACAGGTGTATGAGCAGCAGGAGATGCTATGAATAGATCTAAAGAGCTACTGTGTGTCAGTGGGCACAGGACTGTAGTGCCCAGTGTTTCTTTGCTGATGATCTGTGATATCACCTACTTATGGGTAATGTTATTTGAATCATATGAGACACAGAGCTGGGCGGTATGACAGTGGTATTACATTCCATGCAATGTACTGTTTACATTGGAAACATACTGTATGTGCTCAAAGCCAAATACCTTATTTGCAAATGTGCAGATGATCACTATTATTTTTAATAAGAGCTATAATAAATTGAAGGGAAGTTTTATATGGGCTTTTCATTTAGTTTGAGCTGTGCCACAATGGGTTCTGTCTGAATACAGAAACATATTATTATCATGGTATGTGTCCCAAACTTATCATTACACTGCTTGTTAAAATATTTACATAAAACCAACATTGATTATACAGTATGTCTAAGCCCACTGTTTGTTTACAAGCTCCTATTTAAATAAGTTTCATTGAAAAAGAGCACTCGGGCTGTTTTTTATGCAATGTTGTATGCAGGGATTTTTCTTTGTTTGTTTATATATAATTTAACATGTTTTTTCCAAGTATTTTTCAATATTCATCTTTGAGGTTTGATCAGTGACTGTGTTCACAAAGCAACATGACATTATTTGAGGCATGAATCTCTTTGAATGTTGAAGGTGTGATTGTTGTGTGAATTGAGGAAGCAGATGAAAGGACAGTGCTGTAAGCATCTTATATTCACTGATATGATAAAAGACCACAGACTGTCAATAGCAGTGACCTACAATCTTTACTGTTTTTATCAAGGTAGTCAGTACTCTAGGTAGGTGACTTTGGTTGAGATTGTTGTTCATTTTAAATATCTTGGTGCATTCATAGAAAGAAAATTGAGTTTCCAGGTCAGTATTGACAACAATTTTTTTAAAGTATGCAGCGTCTCTTTTTATATGGAAGATCAGGAGTGTTTTGGTCAGAACATATTGCCTATAAATCTCTGGTGGAGAGTGTACTGACATATAATTTAACAGCATGGCATGGTAACTTCAGTTGTAAACAGAAGAACACACTTGCTAGGATTAGCAATATAACCAGCAAGATTATTGGCAGACAACAGTGCACCTTAAGCCAGGTTTATTACTCAAGATGTGTTGACAAGGCTAAGGGCATTTTAGGTGATGCTGCCCATCCTTTGCATGATCAGTTTGTTCAACTGCCATCTGGTAGACGATATGTTATGCCTAGGGCTAAGAGGAATCATTACAAAAGATAATCGGACAGTACTTTTTCTAAAATGTAATATGATTTATGAGGGTCTTCATGAAATGTGTGTAAAATAACTTGGTTAAAATTCCTCAATGGTGGTGTAAAAACACAATTTTTGCCTTGTCAAGAACAGCTCTGCTCACAGCTGCCTGTTTTGGTGCATGTCACTTTAAATTTTAATGAGGATCGCATATAAAGTGCTGCCATGGTAACCAGTGAGCTTATGCCTTGGGGGATAGTGACCTTATGGAATGAGAGCTGGAGTCAGAGCCAGAATAACAGGAGAATTCCAAAGAAGTTCACATTTAAACCTTATTTGTTGATGTTTATGAATGTTTAGTTAATTTAATGTTACATTGATCTGCCTTATATATACTGTCGGGTTAGCATAGTGCTGGCGAATTGAGCAAGTGAATGACAAGAATGCGATGTGTTTACATGCGTGATACAAACTTTTTCACTAACAAATCTTCATCCATCAGCAACCAATTTTCCACACCACTAACCTCAGAACACACAACACTCACTTCCATCGCTACTTTTTTCTCCGCTGACCGATATTGAAGTTACTAAACCTCTCTCCACCCACCCCTCTACCTGTAACCTCGACTCAATTTCCACCCTTCTCTTACAGGCCATTTCAGATGCACTCATTTCATCAACACCACCCTGATCACCGGCACATTTCCATCAACATTTAAACAGGCCCTGGTCACGTCACTGCTTAAAAAGCCACACTCACAGACAGTTATAGACCTGTCTCATCATTCATCAGGTATCTTTCTTTTTTTATCATTGAACAACCTACTTGATACTTCACTGAAACAGCACTGCAGTTGGTCAGGGAAAAATTAAGGCTAGCTAAGGCGGAATACAAATCCTTGGTTCTGATTCTGCTAAACCTGTCGGCAGCTTTTGACAGAGTCAACCATCAGATCCTACTAGCCACCCTGTCGTCGCTAGGGATCGCAGGTACTCCTTTCCAATGTTTTAAATATTATCTCTCCGATAGATCCTTGAGGGTTTTGTGAAGGGGCACGTTGTCATCAGCCCACCAGATGGTCACTGGGGTGCCTCAGGGATCAGTGCTTGGTCCACTAATTTTCTCCATCTACACAACATCCTTAGGACCTATCATACAGCCACATGGCTTTTCCTACCAACGCTATGTTGATGACACCCAGATCTTCTTCTCATTTCACCCAGATGATCCCACCATAGCAGCACACATTATTGACTGCTTAGCAGACATCTCGGCTTGGATGAAGATGGTGATGCTTGTATTTCCAGAACAACCTAAGATACAGCATATCCTATCCATTCAACTCGGCAACACAATCATTACTCATTCTAAAACTGCAAGAAACCTCAGCGTAATCTTTAATGACCAACTGTCCTTCACTGATTACATTACAAAGACAGCGCCAACATGTTGATTGGCATTGTGCAGTATCAGGAAGATACTGCTCACTTACAGATCTTTCACTGGCACTGCATCAGCATATTTTCACACCTGTATACATTCCTACACTCCATACAGAACCTTACGTTCACTAAATGAGTGGGGCCATGTCTTATCTTCACAAAAGTGCACTTTATCACGTTCCCGCTTATTTTCCTTTACTACTTCCGGCTGGTGGAAAGATTTTCTTATAGGAGTCCGGTTAGCCACATCTCTTGCAACATTCAAAAAACAACTAAAACTCATATTTTCAAAAATACTTGATAAATTAATACTGACTGCAGACACACCTCATCTACCTTCTATCTTACTAACACTCTTTCTCTCATCAGGTATTGTTTTGGAATGGTGAGAGCTTGTGGCTGGCTATAGGCATAAGTATTGCTGCCTCTCTATGACAAGGCACTTGATTACTTCCCAATCTTTGTAAGTCGCTTTGGATAAAATAATTCCTAAATGTAAATGTCTAAATATATAAGTCATGTTAAAAAGACACAAGTTTAAAGAAGTTGTCTTTCGGCTGATAAGCTTTAAAGCTGAGGCACTGGTAGTTTAGTAATTAGTAGGAGTGTCACGATTCTCCAAATCCTCAAATCGATTATATTTTCGATTCTACGGTCACGATTCGATTCTCTATTTTTACTTTTTTTTGAAAGACAAAAAAATGCTATGCCATTATTATTATTACTATTATAGTTTCACATTATCATACACATTGCGTGCTTTTCCTTGCATGGGGGTTTGTGGGCTTCACTTTATGCGAGAGAGCTTGTAGAGAGAGGATTCTTTCTTGCACACACATGGACTTAATGCGCGTGTCTTGGACTCCTAGCATCTGAAATAAATCCAGTGCGTCATAAGCAGCTGCGCTTCTCTTTGTCTCACGTGTCATCTGTCCGAAGTCTTAACATAAACTAAAGTGGTAATCATTACGTATTTGTTCAGTTTTATGCGTTTCATGCAAGCTGAGGCAAACTATCCCTTTTGTTTCAAATATAACCCACTGCACAAAAATCCTCTCTCAATCTCGTGTAACTTGCGTGCAGAGAGCTGCCCTCTGTCCAAAGTCAGATCATTAGGTAGTAAATAATCTTGTTTATGATATGCATTTCAAGGAGTCGTAGCAATACATCCCTCGTACAACCAATGTTTTTAAAGGCACCTCTGAGAGTTTTTTTCCCTGCTTGGCAAGCCGACCGGACATGACATGGGGGTGTGGCAGCATCGACAATCCCATTTTTTAATTCGAAGTTCGAGGTTGTGACTTAATTTCGATCAATTTCGATTTAAAATCGAAACCGTGACACCCTTAGTAATTAGAACATTTCACATTGTTCCACTCTCCTTCATAACATCATTAACCCCTTAGCATTCCTAAAAAATATATATAATATATATTAATTTGAACAAAAAATATTACATTATCATTTGTCACTGTATATTAGCTACAATCACACAGTTATCAGAGATTAACCAGTCAAGTAATTTTGTAACAACTAGTTGTTATTTAGCTTGTTACAGAAATAATCTGCTCTAGAGTGACTCTGTTGTTATTGATTCTTTGTCGAAGTCTACCGGAACTGGGCCACGAAAGATGTGTGTTAATGTTGTTGCCACTGAAACCATCAATAATCTATATTTGTTTGTATTTTTTGCTGTGGGCCAGAAGAACAGACTGAATGTTGAATTCAAATTTAAAAAGGAAGGGGATGTTTGTATTGTTTTATTGTCTCTTCAAGTTAAAAACATGTAGTGAATCCACATTGATCAAACTATCTGCTGATTTTTACATAGCTAGTATTCAACATTGTGATACGTGTTCCCTAATCCAGAGAAACTAATCTGAAAGGTGTATCTAGATCAGAGTGATCCAGTCCAATTTTGCTTTTAAAAAAATGGAAAAAAAAGCTGGTCAGATGGTTTACCTGATCCTGAATAGCAAAACATGGGATTTACAAATCTGGACAATTTTGATCCATTTTGTTTGTTTTGTTGAGCTAAGTTCAACTTGAACTCACTGTTGTTTTTTGTGGTTTCTCACAGCTGGGGGGTTGTGGGATACTTGGAGTGGGAGTTTGGCTGTCCATTACCCAGGGAAACTTTGCTACCCTTTCATCTTCACTGCCATCACTGTCTGCTGCCAATCTTCTTATCGGCATTGGCAGCATCATCATGGTGATTGGCTGTCTGGGATGTGTGGGTGCAGTCAAAGAAAATCGTCCATTACTCCTGAGTGTAAGTACATCATTATATATATTATATATTACATCACAAACATCCACTAATGTGCTTAACAAGAACTGAGCGAACAAAACATCCCATATAGAATCCTAAAGTACCAGGATTGATTAATTTCCTTGCATTAAATATGTAACTAGATATTAAAGTTTGAGGACAAACTTTATGTTGGCTTGACAAAGCCTGGTCTGAACATTTAAGACAGTTTGACAGAAGTTTGACAGAAGTTTGGTTTAGTAGGCTATCTTGTTGTTAGTATGCTTAAGTATGAAGCTTTTTAAAATAAAGCTAACATAATTTAGCATAAAGCTAGCCTGATTTAGCATAAAGTCAACATAAAGCTATCATGTTTAAAGACCCAACCCCCATGTCTCTATGATGTTCTGATGCAGAGATATAAGGCTTTGTTTGTTCCGTTGCTAGGGTACTAAGTTTGGTTGCTAGGCAGAAAATTGGCATCCCATAATGATTACACTTCAAGCCACAAGTAAAACGGTCCAACCCCCATGCCTCTATGATGTTCTGATGCAGAGATATAAGGCTTTGTTTGTTCGGTTGCTAGGGTACTGTATTTGGTTGCTAGGGAGAAAATCGGCATCCCATAATGATCACACTTCAAGCCACAAGTAAAACGGTCCAACCCCCGTGTCTCTATGATGTTCTGATGCGGAGATACAAGGCTTTGTTTGTTTCGTTGCTAGGGTACTAAGTTTGGTTGCTAGGGAGAAAATTTGCATCCCATAATGATCACACTTCAAGCCACAAGTAAAACGGTCCAACCCCCGTGTCTCTATGATGTTCTGAAGGGGAGATATAAGGCTTTGTTTATTCCGTTGCTAGGGTACTAAGTTTGGTTGCTAGGGAGAAAATTGGCATCCCATAATGATCAACCTTCAAGCCACAAGTAAAACGGTCCAACCCCCGTGTCTCTATGATGTTCTGAAGCGGAGATATGAGGCTTTGTTTATTCCGTTGCTAGGGTACTAAGTTTGGTTGCTAGGGAGAAAATTGGCATCCCATAATGATCAACCTTCAAGCCACAAGTAAAACGGTCCAACCCCCGTGTTTCTATGATGTTCTGAAGGGGAGATATAAGGCTTTGTTTATTCCGTTGCTAGGGTACTAAGTTTGGTTGCTAGGGAGAAAATTGGCATCCCATAATGATCAACCTTCAAGCCACAAGTAAAACGGTCCAACCCCCGTGTCTCTGTGATGTTCTGAAGCGGAGATATAAGGCTTTGTTTATTCCGTTGCTAGGGTACTAAGTTTGGTTGCTAGGGAGAAAATTGGCATCCCATAATGATCAACCTTCAAGCCACAAGTAAAACGGTCCAACCCCCGTGTCTCTAAGATGTTCTGAAGCGGAGATATAAGGCTTTGTTTATTCCGTTGCTAGGGTACTAAGTTTGGTTGCTAGGGAGAAAATTGGCATCCCATAATGATCACACTTCAAGCCACAAGTAAAACGGTCCAACCCCCATGTCTCTATGATGTTCTGAAGCGGAGATATAAGGCTTTGTTTATTCCGTTGCTAGGGTACTAAGTTTGGTTGCTAGGGAGAAAATTGGCATCCCATAATGATCCCCCTTCAAGCCACAAGTAAAACGGTCCAACCCCCGTGTCTCTAAGATGTTCTGAAGCGGAGATATAAGGCTTTGTTTATTCCGTTGCTAGGGTACTAAGTTTGGTTGCTAGGGAGAAAATTGGCATCCCATAATGATCAACCTTCAAGCCACAAGTAAAACGGTCCAACCCCCGCGTCTCTAAGATGTTCTGAAGCGGAGATATAAGGCTTTGTTTATTCCGTTGCTAGGGTACTAAGTTTGGTTGCTAGGGAGAAAATTGGCATCCCATAATGATCACACTTCAAGCCACAAGTAAAACGGCCCAACCCCCGTGTCTCTATGATGTTCTGAAGCGGAGATATAAGGCTTTGTTTATTCCGTTGCTAGGGTACTAAGTTTGGTTGCTAGGGAGAAAATTGGCATCCCATAATGATCACCCTTCAAGCCACAAGTAAAACGGTCCAACCCCCGTGTCTCTATGATGTTCTGAAGCGGAGATATAAGGCTTTGTTTGTTCTGTTGCTAGGGTGCTCATATTTGGTTGCTAGGGGCGTGGCTTAATAACTCTGTAAGAATCCTGAGAGACTGATTGGATGCCTGAGTAAAATGAGCCCACCCCCATGTCTCTATGACAGTGTGATGCAAAGATATCCATCTGGGCATTTTATAATGGCAGTCTATGGGAGATGTTGCTAGGGTGCCCAAAATGGTTGCTAGGGGCGTGGCTTAATAGCTTTGGAGAGATCCTGAAAGACTGATTGGATGCCTGAGTAAAATAAGCCCACCCCCATGTCTCTACGACACTCTAGAATGAAGATATTCCTTCTGGGACGTTTTTATTCCCTTATATGGGCGTGTTTCCTGCCCCATTATAAGTCAATGGGGAAATTTGGGGGCCTCTTACACCCCAGGGGTACAGCTTACACCCCAATGTGATGTATGTTCTTACAGAGCCTGCCAGCCTCTTCAACTGTGATAAGCCACAAGTTTCTACAAATTTCTCGTTCGCAGCTATGACCCGTCAAAGTTGGTCGTAATGTTAAGTCAATGGAATTTTTGGGGTGTTTGAGCGCCCCGTTTAGGAATTCGGTAGGTCCCATCAGTTAGAAAAGTCATAGCATAAATCTACGGACCAGTCTTAAAAGTTTTGTTAAGTTTTGTGGGTGTAGCTTGAAAGCTCTAGGAGGAGTTACAGTCAGAAAAAGTGGGGGAGCATAAGAATAATAATAATAATAAGTTTAGATACAACAACAGTATGTTGGCTTTTTCAAGCCAACATAATAAATATGTGAGTGCTTAATTATGAAATATTTAGTTGGTGAAGTAGCAAGGTTTAAAATGTGATGCATTTTGAAACTGTAGAAACAGACAGACCAAATTTCAGCTTGAAAATAAATCTACTTTACAGTTGAACTGAAAAAATATTGATGTGACATTTCTAAGTGACAGTAAAAGCACAGTACAGCCAAAAATTCAGATCAGCAACCGCTGGAAAGATTCATCATTTGTTACATTTCTACTCAAATAAGGAACAGGTTCACATGATCAGCAGACATCAGCTTGTCACACTTTTCTAACCCAGTCTGACCCCATGTCGTCAATATTTGACGACACTTGACCATTCGTCAATATGTGACGCGGAGGGTATACCTTTCGCGTAATTTTTTGACGAACTGGGGACTTCAATACTATTACGTCCGTTGCATTCTCTTCTCCTATTTTCTTACCATTTTCGCGTCGGTTTAGGGCATTCGCAAACACCGGAAGTAGCTAACCGTGGCCATCTTGTTGACATGACATCTGTCCTGCCCCTAGCCGCACGTAGATTTGAGTCGAGGGGAGCAGTAGCCTAATAGCTTCATCTCGTCGGTATCAAGAGAAGATAAGCTTGATTGGTGTGGAACCATATCAAATAGACCCAATAGCCTTAAGTAAAGATCCGTCCTTATTGCCAGCCGTAACTTATCCAGATATTTATAACTATATCGTTCATACAGTATCCGCATACTACATACAAGCACTGAAGGGCCGTTCACATTATAACGATAACTATAACGATAACTATATTAGCGTCCACATCACCCACGCTGCCTCGCTTGTCAATTGACAGACTGACAGTTCTATGTCAACAACATGGCCGCCGCGAACATTGATGACGTAGATCGAATAACTCCTATACAATCAAAACATAGCTGACCTGTGGATCACAAGTTGTAACAAACTCCAGAAAATTATAAATGTTTCATGTTCCTGTTGCTCAGTTGGCAGTGCAAATGTTCGTGTCAGGAATAAAGATGGGACTTTGCAGATGGGGTTTGCTGGTATGCTCACCGAATGGGTGCAGGAGTAATAGGAAGCCAGACAACGCAGTATGGCTGGTGAGAGAGCAAAATGATCACTGGTGGCAAGTGTAAGGGTGGATTCACTACAGTGGTTCAGGCTGTAGGACTGCAGAAATGACTGAGAAATGTTAACAGCAAGTAAAACTTTTCAATTACCACTCTTCTGCAACTTATACCAGCGATGGAAATAAGCACAGCTATGATAGCAAGTGGGAGAGTATTACTAGAATATTAATATATCATACAAAACTAAACAACAGATTTTTAAATGAGAAGGTTAAATAACAGTACTCACTTAAAGTTACAATTGAAATTATTACACCATAAATGCATGAATGGTAAAGAATACATGTACAAATACGTTTCCAATCTGTATGAGATATTACCTGATAGGATAGAAAACGGAGAAAAAAAGAAAGAAAGAGAGTCACCATTGAGAACTAGAAGTTTGGCTTTCTGAACCCCGGAGCTCAGGCAACAGTCTATGATCACGTGTTGTCTGAGCACATGAACGCAGATGGTACAGGAAGGCATTGGGGGTTTTGACAGAGTGATGAATTTCTAAATATTTTATCTTATACAAGGAAAATGGGATTGGAGCATTACAAGGGTCACGAGTCCAACTAAAGCAAACTGATCATCATAATGACAGATCAGAGGATTGTTTAAAACACTAACCCAAAATCTGAGTGATGTTTGCCTTAACTTGCTCAAACAACAATTCTTCACTTTTGGTCTTAATTTGACATTGAAATAATTCATTTAGTTCACATTTATGAATCAGTGTTTTCAGCCCTCTTTACTTGCCCAGCTGTAATATTTCCAGTATAGCACCATTAGAAAAATGCAGAAAATATGGATATAGTTTCATGAACATAATGGATGGGTTTACACTGTTGAGATGTGCTGGAATCACCTCAGAGACTACTACTGCCTGGAGCTAGTGTGTGAGGAAGATGATTTATGATAAAATATTCTCATGTCCACATGGGAGATGATGATGTTTACATAATGATGACCTCATCTCTGTTGTGTGGATAGACCAGGATATTTCTGGCTTTTATTTTTTATGTACTAAGAAAGAAATAAAGAGCATGTTACAGAATATATATTTAAGAATCCACTTTTATCCTGTGATTCACTGTTCAAGTGTTTTATGTTTTTCTTTTACATTCCATTATTCAACAGTAGTTAAAATGAAATATGTTTGTGGAAATTACCATAAAAATATAGTGTCTGCAGAAACTATGATACACATCAGCTACCAAAGGTAGCACAGTATGCAACGGTTTTTTTCACACAATGAAAAAAAGTAGTTTAACAATAAAATTCTGTAAAAATGCTACAATGTATTTTTCATTATCATATGATAACTATAGAATTTACAGTATGCAACTGGTTCATAGAATTCAACAGATCCACTCCAGATTCCTGTTATCTGTCACAGCTCGGCTCACAATTCGCAACAAAAAGGAGACATGACAAAATAGATTATCAAAAAATTATTTTATTAAAAAAGAAAAAAAGAAACACAAAACAACGTGACACAACTCAAGGAGTTGGACCAAGGAACTCAAGGAAATGACCATAAAAACTCATCAGCAAAGCATCATTGGCAGGGAAATGTTTTCTCTTAATTGATGAAATAATTCATCAATGGCGGTGAAAGAGTTAAGAGGATCAAAAGAATACAAAAAAGACTTAGTCAGCATTTACGTGGAACAATGAACCCTAGACAATGTGTCAGCTCTCATTGTCAGTACGTCTGATATGTCGAATGTCAAGGGCATAGGACTACACAAAATGCCACCACCAGCGAGTCAACTTGTAACATATATCAACTTGATGCAACTTGGACACATCATCAGTGATGTTACCTGGGGCCACGGTTGATCAGGCCCCAGCTTGTGCAGGTAGCTCTACCCCACCCATGGTTCTCCTATCCTTATCCACAGCCACCTTGAGGCAACTTCTGCAGACTCCGTGGCCCTTTGCTTACTGGTCCCTACGATGCCCAGGATGTTGTAAACCCTGCAGAGAGACTGGCCAGCAAACCCTCTGCATCCCACCTCAATGGGCTTACACTGCGTTCGCCATCCATTGCTTCAGCACTCCTCCACCAGCTCAGCATATTTTGTCCTCTTACTCTCGTTGGCCTCTTCGATACGGTCCTCCCAGGGTATGGTGAGTTCTAGGAGAACGATCTGCTTGGTGATCTCTGAGATTAGCAAGATGTCAGGCCGCAGCTTTGTGGTGGCAACAATTTTTGGGAATTTCAGTTGCTTCTCCAGGTCAACTCTCAACTCCCAGTCTCGTGCTGTCACTAGCAGGCCAGATGAGGCGGCCCTGGCAGCCCAGACGAAAGCAATGGTGTTCTTTACTGTGCGGAGACACTTGCAGTGCCAATTCCACAGCTGATGGTATTCGCTATGGCCTTCAGGTCTTGGTCATGGTGCCAATGGGAGCACTCCTCGCCCAGGGCGTTTGAACAGCAGCTGGGTAGGCGCTCCAGGGTCCCCCTCTTCAGCCAAAGGCTGCAGGCTGGTGACTCCACCAATCCCCAGCTGAACAAGTTAGATGGGCTCGATTGTACATCTTAGACAGCCTGGACCAGTAACCGTATGCAATGGAAGTCTGCTTTCCACAGCTCTGCCCATGAGACTCTGCAATCCACTGCATGCTCCCATCTTGTCCAGGCTCCCTGCTGCCGCACTCCAACTATCCTGCTGGCCCGCTCCTCCTCTACTGCTGCCCTCACCTCTCGCTGCACTAGTGTTCTTCTATCCTTTCCCTGTGCCTTGTTGTAATGAGATGTCGTGCTACTACCAGGCCATCTCATCCATGAGTCACTACTCCCACCAGTGCCCTGTGCCTTTGCCACGACTAAGCCACATCCACTGCCTCTGCTGTCCTCGACCTCCGCCCTGTTCTCACCTCAATCCCAGCCTGGGAGACCTTCGGGTCCTGTGACTCTGTATTGCAGCACCTCCCTGGCACGGCCCACCTTGAACCCCTTATGCAGGCTACTGATATAGAGCTTCAGTTTGTTGTTCTGGCCATACAAGGCGATGCTACTCAGGCTTCGAGGTAGACCCAGCCACTTCTGTAGAAACCTGCTGACTCTCTTCTCAAAGCCCTCGATGGTTGAGATTGGAACCTCATAGATCATGAGGGGCCAGAGAATTGGTGGTAGGATGCCATGTTGGTAAATCCAGGTCTTGAACTTGCAAGGTAGGCCTGACTTGTCCACTACGGCTAGCCAGCCTTCCAGTTCAAGGTTGGTTGCACTGATGACTGCAGTGACTTTCAGGCTGCAGTCGAATATCTTTCCCAAGCTTTTCACTGGTTTCTCAGTGATTGATGGTATCTGGGTCGTGCCAATTGTGAATCGAAACTTGTTGGTAACCTTTCCTTTCTTCAACACCAGAGATCTGGACTTTGCTAGCTTGAAGCACATGCGAGCCCAGGTGTTCATCTCTTCCAAGCCCTTCAGGATCCACCTGCCCCCTGGGACATGTGGTGTTGTCACCATCAGATCATCCATGAAAGCCCTGATGGGCAGCTGGCAGACACCGGACCTGTTAAGGGGACCTCTGCACTGGACCTCTGTAGACTTCACCAGCATTTTCATGGCAAGTGCAAATAATATCACTGAAATTTTACACCCAGTAATGATACCCTTCTCGAGCTTGTGCCAGTCTGATGTAGACCCCGCTGAGACCATCAGACTGAAACTGTCATAGTAGTCCAGAATGAGGTCTCTAAACTTGTCTGGGATGTGATGCCGGCGCAGGGCCTCTTCAACCAGTTTGTGGTGTATGGACCCATAGGCGTTTGTGAGGTCTAACCATAACACCACCAGGTCTCCCTTGCTCTCCCAGGCTTCCCCGATCAGCTGTGTGACCACGACTGTGTGCTCCAGATACCTTCGGGATCCCCTGGCACCTTCGGGATCCCTCCTTTCTGGACTGAGGTGTCAATGTAAGAGTTCCTTAGAAGGTAGTCGGTCAGCCACCTAGAAACAATGCTGAAGAATATCTTTCCCTCAACACTGAGCAGCGAGATGATCCTGAACTGGTCAATTGGCTATGACTCTTCCTACTTTGAATCCACACCCCTTCTGCAAACCGACACTGCTGAGCAACCTTACCCCTCCTCCATATAACCTTCAGGACTCTCCAGAGTCTGTGGAGTAGCTTCGGGCAGCTCTTATAAACCCTATAAGATACCCCACTAAGTCACCTTCTGGATTTTCTTCCAGCTGGGCTCCTTCCCGTCAAAGTCCATAGTTGGTACAGGTGGATCAATCAGATACTTGCATTGGCCCAGATCTTGCTCCCTGGATCTGTCACAGAAGATGTCTCTAAGGTGATGGTCGATCTTATCTTTGGAGCAGGTGAGCCGGTCACACCGCTTCTCCCCAAGTAGCTGCTTTGTGAACCCAAAGGGGTTCGCTACAAAGGCAGCCCGCCTCCTGGCCCTCTCTTTCCTCCTTCTCCTGTGCCACTCTGCCCTCCTCAGAGTCATAAGCTTCTTGCGGAGGATGACACGTAGCTTTACTAGAGGACCTCTTTCTTGCCTCCCTTGCCTCCTTAAACTTCCTCCTCATATATATAAAAAATACAAATAGGTCCCATTGTCTATTTAAAATGATACAGAATTATTCTGTAACAAAATTAAAGTCTTCCCAAACTTTTTCCACCGAGCCTCCCTTTGTACAGAATTTTTGAATTCCCTCTCAGATATATCATTTGCTTGCAAATTCCTTATAGGATGCATTAAAAATAATGTAATTAATGCAGTACTGCAACTTCAGTGTGTGATCTTACTAAAAAAAAACTAAATAAGAAAAAAACATTAAATTATGATTCTGACTGATCTAACAAACTGAACTAAAAACACCAGCAAACAATGTTGTAAGTTGATTATTGCATAGATTTATACTGGGACATTTTCATATTGCAGCAACAAACTTACTGTGAGATACACAACCATATAGACTAGACATATATACTAAAGATAAGATTTTGATCAAAAATTGATGAGATACAGAAATTATTTATGTATTTTCTACGTGATTTAATCCTCTGTGTTTTGTCTTTATAGCCTAGTATGTTTCTACCTGTATTTCATAAGTGTAGAACAAAAGTTTATGCGTGTCACTGATGAAACCAAACCACCAATCACAGGTGTGAAGACGATCAAGTGAATGTGGTGCAGTTGCGAGAGCACAGAGAGAGTCAAGCAAGCGTTCATCCCAGCTCTTGAATGTGTGACCGCATTTCTGCTCGCTGAACAGAGGTGCGCTTTCACGTGGAGTAGGTTTTGCCTGTGAACTAGCCTATATATGCACCCTTACAAGGATGCTTCTCCGTGCGTGCATCTCGCACATTCTTTATATGAGTGGCTTAGATGTGGGTCTGAATAAAACGCAACATACTTTCGAAGCTATGCTTACCACGACCCCCTTTTAATAACTCTGCCCGCAATCATTAAATAAGAAATCATGAATAAGTTAATCGCTCGTGGCCATTAGGGACCCCCCAAGCCTACGGGACCCCATGTAATTGCGTGGTTTGCGCGATGGGTAAACACGCCACTGGAAATAAATTACTTTTTTTTTTAAACACTTAATTCAATAAATATTTTCTTACTCCATTGGCAGATTTTTTGCTTGTTTTAATCACAAATCTATTTAAATTTGATATTTTTGTATAAAAACTAGACTTATTTTCTTAGGTCATTTTGCACATTAATGCATCTTAAGAATTGTTTTTATATTTGTACTGAAAACAAGACAAAAATAGAGTAAGAAAGTCATTTTTTTGCAGTGTATATCTTGTATCATTGTTTGTATGATTCTCTCTTGCATCTGCAAGTGACTTATACACATAGGTTG
The DNA here is from genome assembly GCF_027580225.2 of Misgurnus anguillicaudatus. Classification (NCBI taxonomy): domain Eukaryota; kingdom Metazoa; phylum Chordata; class Actinopteri; order Cypriniformes; family Cobitidae; genus Misgurnus; species Misgurnus anguillicaudatus. The sequence goes on from NC_073351.2 coordinate 2,971,002, forward strand.
CATACGTTGCATTCCTAAACACTTTCTGAGTTGAGTAGTAAATCTCCTGCTCTGTTCTTCCGTCAAAGGAAAGGAGGGAAGGGCATAGGAAAGCAGAGCGGAGCCCAGACGAGCTCGAAGAGATGGCTGAAGCAGACCCGCAGCCTTTACTTAGGTCTTCCTTATCCCTGTGCTTTACGGGGTGGGTCTAGGACGGGAAAGAAAGAGTAAAGAAATGGTGTAGAAAAAACACTTTAATATGTAAAGAAAGATTTAAATACACTTTTACTAAAAGGGATAGAAAAAATAATAAGGATTTTATTACTTACAGATCTTTCACAATGGCGGACAGACATGACAGCAGTGAGGAGTTTAAGGGGTTTTGTGGGGTGTTCTACAAGTATATCAAAACTCTCCATCATCTCAATAATGTAGACAGGGATAATGGGGATTCTCCATACCCATTGGAGAGAGCAACACAAAGGTTGAAAACAACCATTTATCCGGCATTACCGAACCAACAAACAGAGCTAATCCTCATGACCAATGGCAGGAACTGGCTCAATAACTGTTTGGGGATATTAGAGGACCACTTTAGGGAGGTGATTGAAAAGCTGATTCAGGAGATTAGAACAGATTATAAACCTTAATGTTTATTATGAAATCCAGGAAGGCATAAATTGTGCAGTTCAAACGCAGTAAATCTCTAAAAACATTGGATTTGAATACAAGTGCTAAATTTGTAAGTGGATCACGGGCACCTATGATCTGTATCCACACATCCATCCAGTAAAACCTTTCATAGAAATTGACAGTAAACAATAAATACACCCTAACCCTGATGGAAACATCTGAACAAACATGTATAGTCACCATAGTAGAATTGTATACTCAAAAGTGGACACTACACTAATAATAATAATAATGCCCAAAATACCATATTGTACTACGTGTCTGCAAGGCGTAAAGCACAGAAGCTCTTTTCCATTTTACTAGTCAAGTATTCTGTCATCTGCAGTTTTTAAAGGATTAGTGTGTTTGTATGTCTTCAGTCTCATTTCTTCTAGACCTGATAGGAGTCAGATATGTTTGTGTTTGGGGAATATGATCTAGTCAGTTAACATTATGTGATAATGCTTGAGAGTTTTAATGAGTTTCTGAGCCATATCAAGGACATGACAGGGTAAGTGACATAACAAGTCATTAAACCTGAAATTATATGGAGGCAGATGAGCCATGGTTCCTGAAATGCAGATGCATTTTTGGAAGATCAAAGTGATATTCCTGCCTGCTTTATAATTTTTATTTAAGTTTAGAAAGATCTGTCAAGGCCTTCACACAGGCTCATAAAATATAAATGATAACAGATGAAACATGTACCATCACATTCTGACCAGCTGTCTTCTCGTTGTCTCTCTGCAGTTCTTCATACTGTTGCTCCTGATTCTGTTGTTGGAGATTCTCTTCATCATTCTCTTCTTCGCTTATCAAGATCAGGTAAGTGCAAAGTCTACCCATCTTGAAGGAATCAGCAGATTATTCTACAGGAAGCCCATTAAAACCTTTTAAAATATGAAGACAGGAATAAGGCTGTGGTTTAAATAAAATTCTGACTATAGACGGTTTCATCGGAAGCACGTGCGGTGACGCAATACGCATCTGGTCCGAACTTTACTTCCCGTTTCGTTTATTTTAATGGTCAGTTGCTAAACTGAACTCTTGAACAAATGCCTCGTCGAAAATAACAAATGGTTTCCTAGGTAATCTATGTGTTGTTTATTTTGCTTGTTATATAAATAAACAACTACGTTTAAAGTACTTTGTTGTTATTTATTCTTAGCGGAGTTTACCGGAAGTTACAGGTTGACCACGAAAGCCGCTTGTTTATGTTGTTACTGCTGAAACCGTCTATATATGGAATAATTTGGGTATTTATTAAATAGTTGATTTAAATGTAGAGGTAACTTATCCAGTGGACTCAAATGGGTACTTGATTTTGTGTATTGTAAGGCAATAAAATATATGTTTTGCACAACATCGCAAATTGTAACATTTCTCATGCAGTATTTCTAAGACCGATATGAAACCTGTCTTAATTGTCCTCCATTAAATTAATTGAGTATTGTATAGTCCAGTCAACAACATCAACTTTCCGAGATCTTATTTAGTAGTTATTATTTTTATTATTATTTAGTATTTACTTATTCAGCAAACCCATCCAATACAAACTTGTTGAAAAAATGACTTGTCAGACATCACAACAGCAGAAGGTTTGTTTAAAAAGTGAAAGGTGAAAAGCTCTTTAAAAAAATAATACATGATGCCCATCTACATGTAAATTTACTGACTTCAGGCTGTTGTAAATTACTTACAGTTAATCTGAACACCATTTTGACATATTCATCGAAATCATCTGCCATGTAAAAAAAAAAATTTTCTGACCACATCTCAAGTGAAATATTGTTTCAAAGCTCAGATCTATAAGAACTATAATTTCATACTTTGCATACTTTTCATACTTGTTTATAACTAACTTAAATAAACAAATAAGTTAAACTGTCTGGATCTACTTGTGGGTCGCACAGTGGGATTAAGTGGGTCGTCCAAAGTCCAAATGACACACAAACAGTTTTAGTGCTTTAGGTTTTGCTGCACCGTGCCAGATCTCGGGCTGTGGAAACAAACGGCTTGTTTGACTTGAATGCTTGAATGCAGCACCACAAGAACTCACAGACAGACTACGTTGAATTACAGCGAGAGCGATTCAAGAAATCATACGGATATGTCTAATTTGACTCACTCTGTTCTTGTGCCGTTGAAAGTTCGAGTTTATAAGTTTGTCTACTAATGATGTGCGAGGAACACAGCAACAATCAACAATACCCCCCATCAGCTCGAAAGCAAGCCATATATAAATCACAGTTGAACTCACCTAAAATCCTTCGCATCTTTCAAAATCCCTCCTCCACCCCGTCTCCTCTCACTCCCCAAGTTATTTCCTGGGGGGGGGGGTACTCTGTGTTTCAGGCTCATTCCCTGCTCAGAGCCCTCTCCCCGGACTCCTCTCTTCTTCTCATACAGTTTACACAAAGTAGGAATATTTGTTTTTGATTTCACTAACAACATTTAAAAGTAGACATTACAACCATTATCCGAGACTATAATTAATTTTATGACATGTTTCTGAAAGGACTTCACTAAGACAAAGAAAAAATGTGCATGTTTGTTTTCTTAAACATTTTTGTTTTATTGGGATTGGATACAAGAAAGCTAGACAATTAGGCAGGAAGCAGTAATTGTACACGTGTTTATTACAGTAAATACAAAAGCCAAAATAGTATCACTTTCCGATTATGCCACCTTGAGAATCTCACCCAAAGAATTAAAAACACCACCTCAAGGCACAAACAGTTTCAAATCACCTCAAGTGTCAGAGACATAGGTCATCGTACAAAAATAATCTTTCTATTCAATTTAAAAACATTTAACATTAGCCACACTCATTGTGAGAACTTTTAGCCAGTTATGGCAGAGGACTGGGACATACCAACAGGGGCAGTCTTTATAGTCTACAATAATCACCCCTGAAAAAGGAATCACTAGTAGTCAAAGTGCACACACGAGCACACACACAGACTGGTGTCAGTGAAGAGCCCCCTCAAAGGCAACCTGTAACCACCTATGATGTTCCAGGACCCAACTACGTACACTACCTGCTGTCGGCTCTGGCACTATACCAAGTAGAAAATCCACCGGCATCCGAGGCTCTTGGCCAAACATCAAAGAATGTGGAGACTCTCCCGTCTCTGATGAGGGGTGGTGTTATAACAGAATACTTGGATAAACAACAAGCCCAAACCCTTTTCCTAGTTCCAGACACGGTTGGCAACAAGGTATACAAAGTGCAATTAAACCGCTCGCACTGCCCATTGCCAGCCGGATGGTAAGGGGTACTGCGAGACTTCTTGAACTGATAGAGCTCACAAAGCTCACAAATAAGCAGATTCATAGTTGCGGCCCTGAGCTGAATAAATACGCCATAGGACCCCAAACTTATAGAACAACTTTTCAACCAAACCCTGAGCTACTGTCTCGGCTTGCTTGTCATGAGTAGGTACTTCCATAGCAAACTTACTGAACACATCAGTCATTACAAAAATGTTTTCTTGCCCAGAATAAGAAGGTTCAAGCACTGTGAAGTCAATGGCAAGGACCTTGTCTCAAAGCTGACCCATGCAACTGGTTGACTATCCTTGGCAAGCTGGCAAAGTTCACATACTTTACCTAACATATTTGTCAGCGAACATATTTGGCCAATAGCAGTTGTTGGGCAACGCCATTGTTCAACAGCCTCAATTCAGAACACAGTCTTTGGCTTATTACCCTCAGAAACAGGGACCTGCATGTCCGCAACGGCTAAATCCAAAGTGTAAAACCAGCAGGCAAAAGACAATGAATCTAACTATACAAGCAAGGGGAAAGGCATCATTCCAAGTTTTGGCCAACACAATAGACTCTGCGATTGACCAACACAATAGACTCTGTGACCTGGTGGGAAGTAGTTTCCCACTGGCAGAGAAGAATGTAGTTGTCTATTGGCAACAGTAGAAGGACCAATCACAGGCTGGGTAGAGTATGGGGAAAGATATGTCCCACACTCCCGAGCAAAATGGCCTGGACCTTGGCACTGTCTACATATAACTGGACCAGAATGGGGCGAATAACTATGCACATATGGAGTTTGGAAATGAGCAATGGTTTGAGTAAATTTATTTAACTGTTGCTGTTGTGCAACATTTCTCACAATTTGCTCACAAACTCTGACTGTTGTGAGGGCTTAACCATACCAGCAGAGGTTCCTCTGCATACCCCAAACTGAAAGACCATAGGCTAATGGGACGGATTGATTACGCCCCTCATTCCTCCTGACATCCCCTCTCATTCTCACCTAGATTGCCACCATGTGATTTGTATACCTTGTTGCGAACCCGTCTGGACCTGGGAGGGGGGTTGGGCTTATTGTTTATCCAAGTTTATTATCCAATAGGCTGGCTACAAACCAACTGTTTGAGCTCACACCGCAAAGTATTATCGTATATAGTATATGACGCATTCTCATACACAACTGTTCCTCTGTGACCCATTTGTCAATACTTAAACCTGATTTACCATAAATCTTCGGGCACCTCCGTTCTTGAGGCATACAAAACTACTGTAATCATTCAGGTGCAACAGCACCAGACAGTTGAGGCATAACAAGTGGAGCAGTAGAGGTGCCAGGCAAAGACACTAGACAAACCGGCTGGCACCTGTGCCTGCTGCAACCTGGCATTATCGGCTTCCTAGTGAGCTACTAACTCCCCCAATTCTTGTAATTTGTCCTCCATTTTAAAACGCAAAAGACCTGGACTTACCACCACAGAGAAGGAGCCACCGTCTTAACACCATGCTGCTGTCTTGTTTCCAAGGGAAGGAAAATAGTTAAAACAAACAAATAGAAAACCTAATGTCTCTTGACACAATCTGGTGATCCTGCTGACTATGCCACCATGTGGCAAAAGTGGTCGATGGCAGAGCATCAATTCTACACTTGCTTATTAAAACAAATAATACAACAGCCAATATGATATCACTTATGATCTCACCCAAAGAATTAAACAAAAACACCCCCTGTGATGCACTCACAGGTTCAAATCATCAAAAGTCAAAGACATAGGTGATCATACAAAAAATAGCCACTCTCATCTCATAGAACTTTTAGCCATTATGGCCGAGGACTGGTGCATACCATAGTCTCAATAGTCTTTATAGTCTCGAATATTCACCCCTAAATAAGGGAATCGGGAATGGGTAATCCTGAAAAGATAACAAGATGCTGCGTTTCCCTGCCATACTGCCGTATCCCTCAATAATGGTGACATCTAATAAATTCATTCATCAACACCACGTAACAAGATACTAAATTCACAACAAAGCTGCAGTAAAACTAAAGCAAATACATAAAATAATAAACCGGTTCATCTGCATAATGAGAGTCATGAGTGAATTTTGAACTATGTTGACACACAACATGCATTGCAGTTTTTATTTGATTTTCACCACAGTTGAGATTTATATGCAAATTTTTGATGTCTTTAATAGTGAGGTGTGTAATCATAGACAATTTCCCCAATGACCTGAACAAAGATGTTTTTTCATCTATAAACCAAATCTTAACATACGTGAGATGTCTGTAGTTTTTTAATGACTTTAAAGTTTTTGCTGGGTGGGAATATATATATATATATATATATATATATTTACAGTGCATCTTCTTATGATCTAAAACAATGTTTGTGTGAAAATGAAAAAAATTTGTACGACAGAAACACTTAGATGGTTTATTGCTTCCACAAATACTTTTTTATTATGTGTCAGATAGACATTTTTCTATCCCATGAGGTCACTGCAGCTGGTATTTTATTTAATACATTATGTACTGTTGCAGTAGCCGATGTACACTGCATTTGCTATACTCAGTGTAGTTTTTCCTCTAGTATTCTGACTGATTTAAAGCTTCATGGTTAAACCTCCAGTAATTCTATTCTCTCTCTCTATGAAATAATGTTTTTACAGTTGATGCAGAAGCAGATAATGTGTTTATAATGTTGTAGCAGATGACACTGTGTCTGTCGTGAGAACCTGCTTATTTAATATCAGTTTTCTTTATCATGCATTCAGTAGTATCAAAACTGTCAAAAAGACATTCCGTAAGATGAAGCTTTTACTGGCAGATGTGAACAGTATAGATTACTGTCTTCACCATGGTATTGCTTTCTGCTTTCCTGTTTCTCATCATTTGTGGGGTTAAATAATTCATTAATAACGTCTGTTTGGCTGAGTGACTGACTGATGACGTAAGTACAGTTCAGCTTCCTCTGCAGAAAAGACCTCATTTATATAACTCATGCCTGTAATGTACGGAAACTCATTAAATGTGAAAATATTTTTACAACAATTATAGAGAACATGTTGGAGAAGTGAACAAATTGTGAACATTGTGTTTTAATCTGTGTCTTCTTACTTTGTTAATAATGCATAAGGGATGAAAGCTGCTTCATAATTGCTTTTTATTGATTTACATTTTAAATGCTTTGTACATTTTTGCGTGTGTGTGCATGCGTGTGTGTGTGTGTGTGTGTACCTGCCAATTGTCCCCACAAAGATAGGAATACCAGTGTTTTTGTGACCTTTTGGGGACATTTTGAATGATGATTATTGAAAATCTAAGGTACAATAAAGTTTTCTGTGATGTTTGGGGTTAGGATTTGGGTTAAGGGAAGGGAATAGAATATACAGTTTGTACGGTATAAAATGCATAACGTCTTTGGTATATCCCCACAAAACATGGAAGACAGACTGCATGTGTTTGTGTGTGTGTGTGTGTGTGTGTGTGTGTGTGTGTGTGTGTGCGCGTGCTTGCGTGCGTGTGTGTGTGTGTGTGTGTGTGTGTGTGTGTGTGTGTGTGTGTGTGTGTGTGTGTGTGTGTGTGTGTGTGTGTGTGCGTGCGTGCTTGCGTGTGTTTGAATGATTACCGCATCTGAAACCATATTGTGTAATAAACGCATGAAAGCAGATTAATGCAGACTTAGATTTTGTGTATTTACCTCAAAATACCACGGTTATGAGACTCTGAGAATGATCTAATCACATGAGGTCAAAAAAAACAAAAAAAAAAACAATATTGATTCGCTTACAACATGGGTAGGAGGGTTAGAGGCACACGGTCATGCGCCCCAAGGCAGATCCGAAACTAGCCAATTAGAGCTCAGCCTCAAGTCACATGTTTTTACCCCATTTCCTGACCTCATTTGGTGTGCGCCCCAGACTCACAAACATGACAAACACACAACAAACTCAGTTTTTTTATGATAACATGACTAACAGTAGAATAGTACAGCCAAATTATTTTATTTTGTATTAATTGGCACTATATATTTAACTTTTTGATAACATGTTAAAGTAGCTTTCCTCTCTGGCAAACTTTAAGGGGGTGGTGCCCCCAGCGTTCCATTGAACAGCCAAGATACTAAGAGTTTTCTTTATGAAGCCCCATAATAAACCGAAACAAATCCAAATTCTTTACATTAAAATTAAGACCAAAATATTGTGACCCACACCTGGCCAAAAACTTAATCCCTTATTGAGTTATATTACATATCAACATGGCTACACAAGAGTGAGTGCACTCTGCAACGCTCCAACATAAACAATGTACAACGCTACTGTGAACGGTTGTTTATTGAAACAGTAGTTTTCCTGTGTTTTTAAAGCTGAAGCTATCTATTCTGCTGTTTTTACTGTCCTAAAACGGGCTGATGTCTTTCTTGTTCCATGAAGTCCCTCCTTCAGAAATACGTAACAAGTTCTGATTGGTTAAGTGTGTTGTGATTGGACAGCAGTTTAGCTTAGCTGGTGACTGCCGTGGCGAGATTACTCTTATTTTGACGTCATACATCCGGTAAGTAGAGGGCTGTAGTCCAAGCCGGCCGTTCTCTGTAGTATTTGAAAAGCGAATTCTGTTCAAGAAAATATATTGTTTGGCAGTGAACTTTGAGCTTTATAATTTGTACTATGTAACCCTGTAATATTAGTTTGTTTAAGATATTTTTGCTTCAAGATATTACAAAATATTTATACCACATAAATAAGCTTTTGGTCCCTGTGTGTTTCAGATTGATCTGTATGCTCAGAGTGATCTGAAGAAAGGTCTACAGCTCTTTGGAACAGATGGAAACATCGGGCTGACCAACGCCTGGAGTATCGTCCAAACTGACGTGAGTTCATTTACTCAGTTGTGCACTAATCTCCCCACCAATAAACAAGTACTGCTGAAGTATTCTGATAGTGGATAGGAAATTGGGGGTAGGTTTAACTAATATCAAATATGTTTACCATTAATAATGTAACCATTATGAATGTAAATAGAGGTTATTAGTTTATGAATGCCTTGGAGAGCCAAAGAAAACATCACAAAACTGTGTTTGTGCTATTTAAAGCAAAGTGGAGCATAACAAAAACTCAGCAAACTCCCCTACTGAAAAATCCAGCTAAAACCAGCATAAGCTGGTTGCTGTTTTTAGCTGGTTTAAGGTGGTTTACACTGGTCCTTCCAGCCTGACCAGCTAAGTCCAGCTAGACCAGCTTAAAATGTGACGAAAACACAGCAAAACCAGCTTCCTACACCAGCAAAATCAGCTAAAACCAAGCTGGAGACCAGCTAAAACCAGCTTATCAGCTTATGCTGGTCTTAGCTGGATTTTTCAGTTGGGTCATGGGACTCAGGTTTATCCACTTAGGCTGTGACAGGAAGTTCAGGAGGCTCAGGTTCATCTGGTGCCACCACCTTGTAGGAAGTGTAGACCACACACACCACAGAGCCATAGCCATCACAGGAAGGAAAATGTACAAGGGACTTCCCTACTGAAAAAAAAACACGCTAAGACAAGCATAAGCTGGTAGCTGGTTTTTGCTGGTTTAAGGTGCTAGTAACTGGTTAAAGCTGGTCCTCCCCGCCTGGCAAAGCTGGTCAAGCTGGTGGGTCAGCTGGTCTTCCAGCCTGACCGGCTAAGTCCAGCTAGACCAGCTTAAAAAGTGACCAAAACACAGCTAGACCAGCTCGCTACACTAGCAATACCAACTAAAACCAAGCTGGGAGACCAGCTAAAACCAAAAATCCGTCTTAGGCGGATTTTTCAGTAGGGATACCTCAGAAGCCACAAGGACCACAGGACTAGAAATCGCCGGCTCTGGGGCACCAGCTGCCTGTACAGACACCAGAAGGGTATCCGACAGACTTGCCACCAGCTGCCTGGTCATGATATTCACTGGAAGTTTTGCTGAGACAGACATCTTAAAGCCTGGCTCTGGTGAAGTGGATGTCTTGTGTCTGGGCTCAGGAATGGCACCCATCTTATATCTTGGGTCTGGCGTGGCAGTCATCTTGTGAACTGGCTGTGACGTGGCAGCCATCTTAGGAACTGGTTTTGGCCTGGCAGCCATCTTGGAAACTGGAACTGGCTCTAGAGCACTGGAGTGGCAGACATCATGGCTTAACAGGGATGACATGATCTTGGAATGCATAATATGAACAGTCTCTGGGTTAGCAGGCATGATCTGAACAGTATCGGGTTTAGCAGGCATGATGTGAGCAAATCCTGACAAATAGTGGCATTCCTCATCCGCAACACCAACAGTAAATTATGATCCACTTAATAGCAGGGCATGATCAATATATTGCTTTAGAGTCCTTCCATCTGGACTCCCAGGCATCAGATACCCCACAGTACCATCAAGACCAGACTTACGAAGATGATTTATTAACATTAAAATGCTGCCTTGTGTCCCTTTAATAACAAACATAAATGAGAACAACTTCACTTGACATGGCATGAAAGCACTGTTTATTATATTCAGTTTCTTGGTCATTTCTACATTTAGATGCAAATATTTATGTGCGATTAAATGCAATTAATTAGATTAATTAGACACATCAAGTAATTAATTAGTTTAAATTTTTAAATCGCTTGACAGCCATAAAAAAACGAATGTTTTATAAGCTTTGTCTGACAGGAAAAGTCTGTAACAGTAGATCACTGATTTGTGTGCGTTTGCATGTGTGTTTGTGTGGTCTGAGTGAGACAAGTGCACTTGAGATACGCGGGTCTAAATGATGTATTCTCGGCAACAACTCATTTCGAATTTGCACTCTGTTTCTGTTATTTATTATCATTTAATTAAAGGGACTCAACCACAGTTAAAACTAAGTCTTTGTTTCTACAGATACTGATCATTCTCTTTAATTAAGAAAATAGCAGGATCTTTTGTTGATCAGCACCGTTTAACCCTTAAAGTAGTTAGTTTTAAATTTGCATTTTAATCTGCATACAGATAAAGGTGAAACGTGGGCCAGAAAAGCCTGTCCTTTGGCCACGAGAAAGTCCCAGCGAGGCACGAACAAGCCCCAAAAGGAACAGTGCACTTGTGGCGCGATAATGCAAACAATGTGGATGTTGAAGTCACCAGCGATTAAAGGAAAACACCACCATTTTTCAATATTTTACTGTGTTCTTACCTCAGACGAATTAATACATATCTATTTTCAATACGTGCACTTAATCTTTGTACAGCGTGTTATAAGAAGAGAACAAATGAAGATATGATGAACTTTTTTCCCTGTTTTGTTTGTTTGTTTTTAAAGCAGATGGTCTGTTCTTTTTGATATATTTGTATGTTTAAATATTTATAGAAGAAAATTTTCCTAGAAGGCATTTTGTGAAACTTTTGTGAAAATCACAAAAAATGCTGTCGGGCAACTTTTTAAAAAGGCTGGCGGGGAATGAGTTAAGCACAGTGCATCCAAACTATGGTCTGTAATAATTTAATTAATAATAGATTATTTATAAGAAACTGATTTAATGTTAAGCAGGCCAAATTTAAACATTTGAATACCATCAGTTGGTATATTGTTTCCTAATTTTGTTAACAGATTGCATGAAATAGCATTAGACATTTTAAAGTCTTGTATGTTCTCCAAGGCTGCATTTATTTAATCAAAAATTCATTTTATTGCAAATTACAAAAACTGTTGAATATCTTTTAAAATGTTATCCATCAGAATCACTCTAATATGCTGATTTGCTGCTCTGGTAATATTTCAATAATTAAGTGTTGCGTCCCAAAATAAAGTTTTGTCTATGTCTGTCTATATAGTGTATCTGGGCCCAAGTAAAATCTATGTGTGAAAAGCATTGTAATTTGTGTATGTCTGTGTGTTGTAGTTTCGCTGTTGTGGAGTGACAAACCACACAGACTGGTTTCATGTGTACAATGCCAGTCGCGTGCCGGACTCCTGCTGTCTGGAGTACAGTGATAACTGCGGTCTGGAGAATCCTGGCACCTGGTGGACTGCTGTAAGAAACATAACTTGTTTACCATTATCACAAACAACATTTAGTATATAGCCCTCACCTGTAAAAGTTTTATGTGCGGGAGGCTAAAGAAATCATGTCAGACCCAACATTCTTTGATAATGCTTTACTGACCTGAACCCAAAATTCAGGACTGACAATGTGCGTGCAGCGGACCTGCATCCTCACTAAATGCCAAACCACCCAAAAAAAAATTTTAAACCCCTGCCTGCCATTTCTCTTTTTGGAAAAGGTCTACGACAGTATTTATAACATCCCCGACAGACCTGTATTAGAAAGCAGTGCATCAAGAAGCAAAGCTTTATCTTTATCCTTAATACCCAAAAGATTTAACCATAAATGTCTCTGCGTGGATATCAAAGCTGCCATGAAGCAGCCGATGGACAGGGCCGTCTGCTTAGTATGCGAGAGAGACAGATCCACCGCTCTCTTTAGCTCATCTAAGAGATCTGGATCCACTGCCAAGAGGGAACATTTTTATTCTTTTTTTTTTCATTATTTTGTCACCATTCGGAAGAAGCTGATATAATGTTTAGATAATTGAAATAGATAATAATAATCCATAGTCTATACATTAAATATAATTAATCTTTTTAAAGCTACAGAGTGATTTTCCTTGTTGTTTAATTACCATAATGACACAAACATAAGCAGATTTCTTGAGGGTACTGCCATTTTAAGAATGGATAAGCACGAATCCATATACTGACACAAATCTAATTTCTTTCTGAACTCTTGGCGTTTACTTAAAGACATAATTTACTTTTTATGAGAATACTTGCCAAGACTGTGGTATTTTGAGATTATTTTCTGTGCATGTGTTCTGTAAATTGCAGAGAGATTTTGTGTATGAAACACGTGTCTTTGTGTATCGCTTATGAGTGTGTGTTCATTTGAGTTTGTGTGTACATGGCTTGAATGTTAACATTTGCATTGCTATCAAACAAGCCCACATATTACATTTTTTTAGATGTCTATATTAATAATACTAACTGTAAAAACATAAAACATTTCATATTTCTGTTTAAGGCACAATATGCACGCATTGAAATATCCAAGAATCACTAGCATAGTGTTATATGTTTTGTTTACTTACTTTTCCCAAATAATTCCAATGTTTGAAACCATTGCAGTTTTAACCAGAGTATTGCTGTTTCCAAACATTAAAACGACCCTCATACACTCACCTAAAGGATTATTAGGAACACCTGTTCAATTTCCCATTAATTCAATTATCAAATTAACCAATCACATGGCAGTTGCTTCAATGCATTTAGGGGTGTGATCCTGGTCAAGACAATCTCCTGAACTCCAAACTGAATGTCAGAATGGGAAAGAAAGGTAATTTAAGCAATTTTGAGCGTGGCATGGTTGTTGGTGCCAGACGGGCCGGTCAAAGTATTTCACAATCTGCTCAGTTACTGGGATTTTCACGCACAACCATTTCTAGGGTTTACAAAGGTATGAAATGGTGTGAAAAAGGAAAAACATCCAGTATGCGGCAGTCCTGTGGGTGAAAATGTCTTGTTGATGCTAGAGGTCAGAGGTGAATGAGCCGACTGATTCAAGCTGATAGAAGAACAACTTTGACTGAAATAACCACTCGTTACAACCGAGGTATGCAGCAAAGCATTTGTGAAGCCACAACACGCACAACCTTGAGGCGGATGGGCTACAACAGCAGAAGACCCCACCAGGTACCACTCATCTCCACTACAAATAGGAAAAAGAGGCTACAATTTGCACAAGCTCACCAAAATTGGACAGTTGAAGACTAGAAAAATGTTGCCTGGTCTGATGAGTCTCGATTTCTGTTGAGACATTCAGATGGTAGAGTCAGAATTTGTCATAAACAGAATGAAAACATGGATCCATTATGCCTTGTTACTACTGTGCAGGCTGGTGGTGGTGGTGTAATGGTGTGGGGGATGTTTTATTGGCACACTTTAGGCCCCTTAGTGTCAATTGGCTATTTCAGGATAATGCACCATGTCACAAAGCTCGAATAATTTTAAATTGGTTTCTTGAACATGACAATGAGTTCACTGTACTAAAATGGCCCCCACAGTCACCAGACACCAACCCAATAGAGCATCTTTGGGACGGGAGCTTCGTGCCCTGGATGTGCATCCCACAAATCTCCATCAACTCCAAGATAGTATCCTATCAATATGGGCCAACATTTCTAAAGAATGCTTTCAGCACCTTGTTGAATCAATGCCATGAATTAAGGCAGTTCTAAAGGTGAAAGGGGCTCAAACACAGTATTAGTATGGTGTTCCTAATAATCCTTTAGGTGAGTGTATAATCACAGTAAGTCTTGATGCAGAGAGTTTTTAAATTATTCAATTTTTTGTCATTTCTCACTTTTAGATGTGAAATCTAGGAATCGCAAATGACATATAAAACAGCACCTGCTTGCTTTAATGAATTAGTTGCTTTCTAATAGACACCCAACTACTGCTCAGACTAATTCAAGAAAATCTAACAGAACGTTGTGGTGGGTTTTTGTAAGAGCATTGCACACTCATCTCATGTCAGCGTGTCTCTGTACAGACTGATTACAGAGCAAACTTTGCCCCTAACAAAGCTTTGAAAGCTTTTATTGTATCACCATCACAGCAACACAAATAGCAACGTAGCTCAATTTTTATGTGTTTTTAAACACATTTTTGCAAGTTTAGGTTGTAGATGTCATGCACTGAAAGCCTGTATGATGTAATGCTTGAATGCAGTCATTCATCTCAGTAGACACTGAGATGATAATGATAATATTAATAATAATGTTCTTATGGTGTAAGTGACTTTAAATCAATAGCGTATTCTCACAAGTAGAAAGTACAAGAAGATATTAAAATAACAGCATCATGATTAATATACTGTGCAGTTCAAAGCCCACGTGAAACCTCAATGTTTCCTGTGCTAATATATTTTATTAGCTTGTAGTTTTTGGTTTAACTGTACGTTGAATCCATTAATATCATGATTTGTTATCGCAGGTCAGGGTTAATGCATTATAAAGAAGATATGACTGGCTGAAAATTGGCATAAATATCATATTGCAATCCCTTTGGCTCTGCAGATGTAAAATCAGTTGACATTATAAATCAATATTAAAAGTACAGTCATTGGTGTGGGTCTTTTTTCAGAGAACAAACTGTAAGATGTGCTTTGTGTGTTGACAGCCATGTTATGAGCGTGTAAAGAGCTGGTTGCAGGATAATCTGGTGGCTCTGTGGATTTTTGCACTGTGTACGGCTCTAACACAGGTACGGTATGAAACAAACGCAGGTGTACAGCTGTAGGAATGATCGACAGCTCACAGACGTGTTTGTTTGTGTTTGCAGATTCTGGGCCTGGTGTTCTCCATGACTATGTTCTGTCACGCTGTGAAGGTGGACACATACTATGCATAGAGACACACACAGCCACAGAGGACCAAATCAAACAACGTACACCGTTTTGTGTCTCGCAGTTCCTGTCTCTCTCTCTCTCTCTCTCACTGCTGTAACAATCAAGCACAGGATTTGCTAACACACTGCTATTTAAATCTTCATTTTGTACTTCCATAACAGTAAAGGAATGAAACAAGCGTGAAAGAGATATAAATAGCTTTTATTGTAAATAATCAATTGGCAATCTATTATTATTATTATTATCCATGTATTCATTTTGGAGCAGTCAGTGTTAATCAGAGATTAACAGCTAATGTCATTATTTAACCCTTCAAAGAAATACAGATGTTTATATTTATTCAGAATGGGCTTAAGTTCCCAATATATTTCATAGGCAACATAAGATCACAGTTTTGTACATCAGACTTGTATGCTTTCTGAAAATATGAGGTCAAAACTGAAGAAGCACTGATTTAGGAACAAACACAACAAATGTTTTATCCTTCATGGCCCTTCTGTGAATTGTGTGTTTGAAGTATTTGTTATTTCTGTAGGCCTAACGGCAGCAAACAGAAGTGCAACACAACTTTGTGTTATGATAAAACTGATTGCAATAACAATGACGCTAGAGTTTCATTAGGGGTCAAGCACATATAGAGGACAGTATGAAATGTAATTTTGAGTCTCACAACAACCCTCTAGCGCCACACCAAGAGTTTGATTATTTTTATGATCATAACATTCAACTAAAAAGTCTTAAAAACTTAATTCTCATTGATTGAAATGTGCATCCAATACAATTTTCCAAATAAACCAAATTTTTTAACTCCAACAACAACCGTTCTTGTCTGATTTGCACAAAATTGTAAGATAAAAAGTTTTTATAAGGCTTTTTGATAGACCAGTCCATTCTCATATTTAGGCTACCACCTCTACAAATTTGACAGTGGGCACGTGCATGGCTATGACTGAGGCCGTATCTTAACAAAACTCTTTTATTGATATGTCTTGAGGACAAGGTTTCATTATCGCACCACCTACTGCCCAGAAATATGAAAAATATTATAAGAACTTTAAACTAAAGTTTTGCAAAATTCTAAGATGGGACTCTTTAATGCTCACATTGGATTTAAAAAAAAATGTTGTGCCATTCCTTGGTTTAAACTTTATGCCAATTCCAATGATTTTCAATTTGTTTTTCTTTTTTTGCTTGTCCATCATTCTGCAGTTTGTAAAAATGCTTTTGGCTACTTCAGTTGAACCAATATGGACGATTTGTTGATGTTTGGCATGAGCTGCACAGAAATGACTGAACAGATTTTCGATATTCACTTTAAGAATTACCTTTGTAAAATTGACCGTGGGCCTCATTTATAAAATGCTGCATAAAAAATGTCCTAAATTTGATTTATGATCATTTCTTAAAAGTGTGTACGTGAGATTCATAGAACGGACGCACATAAAACACGAAAACACCTTGAACTTGAGCGCAGCTGAACAGTGTTAGATCTCTGCCTTTAAACGATGCCTATAGACAAATAAAAGAGCGCCTGTCAACATTTAAACCCTTTTCGAGCAGCAAGAATGGTTTATATTTTCAAAAAAACCTCCAGCAAGCGAACACCCTGCTGAATAAAACTGCATAGACCAGCATTATTCCCATGCTGGTTTGGTGCTGGTTTAGCTGGTGGTCACCAGCATACCAGCACCAAAACACAACATATGCTGGTCTTGCTGTTTTTTCCTGCAGGCAAGCAAGAGTGCGTACATCTGCTCAGACCCTGACATATGGCGCTAAGCACAGTTTTTATAAACATGGACTTTGCCGTGGATTTTTGTGTATGCACACTTTACGATCAAATCTGTGTGTATGCACACTTTATAAATGAGACGTTGTGTCTGTGTTTGTTGTCTTATTTTATTTACCTTTGCATGCTAATCGACTGACATGCAAATGATTTGTATTTTTTTTTAATATGGCTCTTTTGTTTTTTTCGTGGCACACTGTGATAAAGCACTGACTCTTAGGTCATTTGTTCAATTTGTGTGCGTTATGCTGATTTTTTATATGAAAAGTATAGTATCACTTTCTCATGTAATCTTTAAAAATCTTTTCGTTTCCAAAATTATTGTGCGTTAATAATTTCTCCTCAGTAAAAACATATGCACTGTGATAAGAAGCAAAAGATCTAAAGAAAGGGTCACAAACCTGTTCCTGGAGGCTGGAGCCTGTCCTCCTGCATACTTTAGTTTCAACCTCGCTTCAACACACAAGTCCTTTCTTTTTAGGTACCCATGGAAAGCTTGATGCAGGTGTTTAATTGGGGATGGACCTGAACTCTCCAGGAACAGGCTTGGTGAGCACTGGAATGTGATATGGACCTTAAGGTTGCAGGTTCTGATCCTGTGTGGTGTCATTTTAAAAGTGTGTTTCTCTCTTTCTTTCTCTAGCATTGGACCAATCTTTCTACCACTTTGCTTAAAAATTGAATTATGTTTTAAATCTTACCTTGATACTGTACTTGATCTTCTGTTCAGTTGATGCTTGACACCGAGTCATTGTATACAGCTAGATTTTATTTTGCAACCACAAGATCATTTTTTGTGTAAGTTCACACAGCAGATTAGAACATACGTTATAGTGTATAGTGATTTTTTAACAATTGAATACCTATTGCTTTATTATTTTAAAACCTAACAAGTACTTGATTTTGTAAAAGGTTTTTTCTTGAAAACTGTGCTTGGACTCTCTTGTCTAATGCAAGGACATTCAGACATTTTTTTTAAACATCCAAATACCTTTTTGGGAAACTCAAGCTGTGGAGAAACACTCTAGACTAAATGATAAAAACAGTAATGCACACTAATCTGTTTTGTAACAGGAGATTAAATACAGAGAATGATTGAGACTATGTTAAGAAAAGCATAATTTGATAAAAAAAATCAAAAATGGACACTATCATAGAGGACAAATGTTAATGTGTAAACACTCGATGTGTACTGTACAGTTCTGTTCTGAATACAGAAGGTCTGATCATATGATTAATAAAGATTTTACAATCATGTGGATGTATTTGACTATCATTGAAATCTAAATTGCAAGTTTTGAATTAGCGAGTAATCTGGTCAAACACCGGTCTGTGTCTGTATCTCCAACTCTTCATTATAGCACAATCACTAAGAGGATTATTAACACATTCTGATGTCTATATTCATCTGCTTAAAAGAGGAGGAGCTGTGTCCAATTCAGGATCTCTAAATAGAGGACTTCCATTCAGTAATGAACAGCGGCATCTTGGACCACAAGACCCTGCAGCAAATAATGAACTCAGACTCTTCACCCTCCTGCTGTCTGGGGAAAAGTACTAAAGGCTTTGGGCTCCACGTTCAAAGAACCGAATAAGCAAGATCCGATTGGTCATTTGATCTCGAATGTAATGAAGAACGAAACCCTGATGATGACAATCAATAGCTTGGCCATAGGCTGTCTCACCAAGCAGCAAGAGATGGACTTGTTTATTACAGTTTTTTTACGCTAGGACACATTTCTCAATACTTGGGTAACTTTTGCAAAACTCTTCACACAGTGAGCACAACAGAAGTCTATGTGGGCTAAACTGAGGATGAATTATCATTGCTTTGGCACAAAATGCATTCAATGACTACATTTCATGAATTCTTTTCTCACTCAGACACAACAACTGCCAAAACTCTTTACAGGACAATTTGCACATGCTTACATACTGTTTTCAAAACTGTTAAACGTATGTTCAAAACAATAACATAATACAAAACTAAATAAGACAGCAATTTGCTACATATCTACAGTAATATTTTAATGAAATATATTTGAAATCTTAAAATGAAATGCTATAAAAACAATTGGACCAGCCACAGCTGTCCACAGCCGAGTAGATTAGCATTACTATTGTATTTATCTGTATCAGTAGATGGTGTGTATACAAATTCTTGTATTTTGGAATTACTCAGTGCAAAAAATAAAAATAAACTACATAAAATATTGAAAAATACTGCATCATGTCTGATTCATTCCAGTAACATATATTGCAGTGAATTATAAACAGAGAAAACATTGTATAATGCTAGATGTTGTTAGTGTTTTTTAGGTCATTGTTTTGTGGGTGACACAGTGTGATTGTTGGCTTTGCTAGTGTTCTGGAAGAATGAGTTGATTTGAGACCTGAATAAAGTGTTTTGGTAGTTGTAGTGCATTTTGAGTGTGAAATGAACTGCTTTGCCAAGCTGAAAGTTGGTTAGGAGAACTGTGTGAAGAGTTTTGCAAAAGTGACCTAAGTATTGAGTAATGTGTCCTAGTGTCTGTCAAAAACTGTAATCTCTCTCCCAGACAGTGTAGGGAATTTACTCATCTTCAATCATGTAATTAGATTGCTAAACAAATTACTCTCCAAAAAATACTTTCTTTATACTATTTAGTAAAAGATACAAAGATAGGCTTGAAACAGCTCGAATAAATCATATAAAAAGTACATCAATTATTCTGGTCACACTTTTTAAGATCCAATTCTCACTATTAACTTTTTTGCCTCAACATACTCCTAATTATTGCTTATTAATACTTAGTAAAGTAGTTGTTAAGTTTAAGTATTGGTAGGATTAAGGATTTAGAACAAGGTTTTGAAGAATCAGGCATTTATGTGTGCTTTATAAGTACTAATAAGCAGCCAATAGCTCAGTAATATTAATGAATAACTAACCAGTTAATAGTAGAATTGTAAACTAAACTAGAATGTTACCATTATTCTTATCAACTCACAAAAGTATTTAAAGTGAGAAGGATACATAAAAACATGCATTTTAAACTTAGACTATAAATGAAGAGTTTCGTTGCAAAACGAGATAAATCTATTTTTAACATTTTTGTTTATTATTATGTAATCATGTTATTATTTTGTTTTATGGTGCTACTTAGCTGTATTTTTTAAGTTATGAAGGTTTAAATCAAAACAAACAAACTGCAGTTGAATTGATATTAACTGGAATGCACAACCAAAAAACAAGATTTTTTGAGTTATCAAAATTTTGCAACGAAACTCTTCAAATGTTGATGTTAAATCCACTATTGTGTAATATATAATTGATTACTGGAAAAATAAAAGTAATCCCTTCCTTTACCTTTTCAAAAAAAGTAATTATTTAACAATTAATTAAATTACTTAGTTACTAGTTACACCCAACACTGCTCTCCCCATCTTACATTTGATTGCTTCTCTACTTGGGTCGCTCTACTTTCGGTGTAAACTTCCAGGCCAAATTATACGAAACATCTATTCTATTCATCTATTACTTATAACAGCAGCGTGATGTTTTATCTGCAATCAATGACCTATTTCATTTAACAAGGAACCACCTATTGTGATTTCGGTTTCATGTTTTTTTTTATTCAGTCACTTACATTTGCCACACAAAATCAGATCTGACGGTTTTAAAACATAATAGGGATGATTAATTTGATAATAAGCCTCAATCTTAACCAAAGTTACAGGTGCAGCTGTATTGCTGGGATTCACTTGATGTTAATATCATTTAAAGCGCTTCTTACACTGCTGTTCATGGTTTTATTGCAAATGATTTATGTAACTCGCTTATGACCCTTAAAAGAAGACAAATTTTATAAGTTGTAAATACATGTGCTTTGTTTAATGTGACGCCTGTTGTTTATAATATAAGTTGACTGAATGTGTGAGATTATTTTTCAACTATATCGTTTTATTACATTTTATATCATTGGGCTGTTAAATGCTTTATTCTGATTGGTCAAGAAATGTTTCACCGGTGTTGGGTAGTTTTTAATAAGATGAATAATTGACGTGTTGGATAATTAAATTTTTTGAAGTTTATGCACACTCGTGGCACAGAGCAAAGATGTTTTTTTTTTTTTTAGATTAAACGTTTATCAGATTTCTTGATGATTTGGCTTTTTGTCACAGCGGCTTTTGAATTGCTCACTGGAGGCTTAATAAGATCAAGTTGTTGAGAAACAGAGGGAGAAAATCGGACTAGGCCGTGGTGGCAGGAACACCTCATCTAACTACATACAGTATCAACATAATGCTAAATATTTAATGCTACTATATAACTTCATACACAAGTACTTACATATTTCAATAGAATTGAACTTATTATGCAATGCACTCTTCAAAGCTTTTAATAAAATATCATATCGACACATACTTGACATACATGTATGCAACAAGTATTGAAAATTTTTCGAAACAAACTTTATTAAAAAGAAATGAACAAGAAAACACAACAAACGCCTTTACTAAAACTACTGAAAATCACTGTTCAACAGACAGAAAAATTATGCTTCTTGATGACTAACACCATTAATATGCAGTTGTAAGTGATGATGAGAATTCATAGGGAGTTGCATTTTCACACCAAACATGCTCTCACATTTATTTATAGATATCTACAGATCTGTGATGCTCTGGTAGCCTAGTGGATCCGCGTCAGCTCTTCCACGATCTTAATAACCTCGTCCACTGTAGCTTCCCGCTTCATTCCACTACCGTCATCAATCTGAAACATCAGAAAATTTATATGGATTTTATTCATCCAAAAAAACTTTTTGACATCTGCAGAACATAAATGAAAACAAGATTTGAAAAACATAAAGTGATAAACTCGCCATAGGACAACCAGACATCAAGTGGGATTTTGCAATTGTAGTTGATGTGAAATGTTGACCAAACAATTGTGACCGAAGAATTTCCAGTGTATAATTGAGGATTGCGATAGTAATCATTTTACCTGGAGTGTGCTCACAACCTCTTGCATCTTGGCACGACCCAAATCCAGAAAGCTTTCAATAAGATCTCCATCTATGAATCCTGTGGCTTGCTCAGTCTTGCGCTCTGTATGAAATGACCTCCAAGTGGCGCTAGAGTCAAGGACTTAAACACTGGAGAAAAATATTAAATTAACGCTCTGATAGATCTGCGTCAGATCATCACAAAATGAAAATTTGTCTTCTGAAGCAAAGAAATTCACCTCGCTTTACCTTAGAAAACATTTATTATTGGTGGACTTTTTGGAGCTTTAATAATAGGGCACCATCCAATAACGAAGGGTGCATGATAAATCTTCCGATGATGGCTTAAGGATATATTTATATTGCTGCATAAAGCACCTTAAGTGTACTTTTCCCTTAAGTTCACCCTTTTCCCTTAAACTTAAGGGTGTTCCAAAAAAACAAACCCGGGTCACTGTCGTAAAACATTTAACGATTTCCCTTACCTAAGAGAACCATTTAAGTTATGAAGGTTTAAATTAAAACAAACCAACTGCAGTTGAATTGATATTAATTGGAATGCACAACCAAAAACAAGATTTCTGAAAAATTAAAAAAATGGAGTTATCTCGTTTTGCAACGAAACTCTTCATATAAATATTAATGCTATGCACATAAACACCCACACACTATATATAGTAACTAAATTTAGTTTTAAGTATTTAATGACATTTTATTACATGAATACACAGGAAATGTTCCTTTCAACTTCAAATGTTTCCTTTTAGTATAATATTTTCATTTTTACACAACTAGTAAAACGCAGTTGTTTATCTTTTTTCGGATTTTGTGTATGAACATAGAATACTGAATGTTTCCTTTTGATTTTGCCGTTACGAAGACAACAAGCACATGATTGAACAAGTGATGTGTGCGAGCAAAATTTAAATAATGATTTCATATAAGAGATATTTTTTGACTATCTTGGCATTGTAAGCATATGATTTTTGAAAAACTTTAAAAAATATATATGTTTATATAAAACAATTAGTGGAACATTTTATGCATCTTTATTCACCTCAAAGCATATCTGCTCCCGCGCCCCCCCTGTGAACTCTGGCGCCCCCCTGAGGGGGGCGCGGACCCCAGGTTGGGAACCACTGTCTTACAGTGTCATACTTAAGGGAAAAACTTAAGGGGCTTTATGCAACTGCGCCCTGTTCTTAAAACCTTTTTAAGTAGTTTCATGATAATAAAGAATATCTATAATGATTGTGTTTGACGAGTGTTGCTTTTTGAAATGCATGTTATAAACGACTCAGACTAACAGTGATTTCAGATCGATAAGGATTTACTGATCAAAAGCCGTGGTACATGAAATAGCTGTGATTAATATCAGCTGTGTGATTCAGAATAGTTATCGGCAGAGGTGTAAAGTACTCGAGTAAATGTACTTCGTTACTGTACTTAAGTATTTTTTGGGCTACTTTGTACTTGTACTGAGTATCAAAAATATAAGCAACTTTTACTCTCTACTCAATTACATTTTTGATTGGGTATTTGTACTCTTTACTCCACTACATTTGAAATGACACTTAACGTTACTCGCTACATTGTTTATTCGTCAAATAAAAACGAGACGAAAGTGTCAGAGGGTGATGATGGATAGAATCTGTGGTCGCGAGGTTACACGCACACAAACAACTGAGGGACTTCATTTGGCGCTGCGCAGAGCAATCGTATGAAATCAAAGTACTGCGAGAGCGAATCAAATCCATATGGAGAAGTCTGGTCTTGCGGTACTTTGATGTCAAACGCTGAATGGCTTGCGCTGAGCCACCGTAGCGGGACATCTGCGTGCTGCGTATGTCATAAACTGTAGAGAAAAGTTAGCGTCTTATCTGAGAGAAGAGATAAAGAGCAAACATATGGATGCATATCACATTTGCTTCTGTCAAGGGACCCTTTGTTAACATGTGATGCGGCAATCAAAACAAAAGTGATGCGCGATTGCAGGAGGGTCATCCCGCAACTCAAAGGCAAGCACAAATGTTTTATATACTCTGATGCTACTTTATCAGCTAACCTGAGCTGGTTGGTATAACTTACTATATAAGCCAAAATAAACCAGCGATGTCCTGTACTGATTGCCTAAGATTGATAATAAGTGTACAATTTCACTGTCCTCACATTTAATCAAGTATGCTGTAATGTATTTACTGTAAAGTGGGATGCATGACTGAAGAAATGTAGTGCACTTAATGTGAGATAGTGGTGTTACGTCTACTACATGTGTTTTCAATTAATCTTTCAAATGAACAACTTCACGTTTTTAATATGCACATTTCTGTTACTGTATATTAACTGTAACAACCTACTGGACTCTAATACTGGAATTTTTGATATTTAGATTATAACTTTTTTAGGATTGGCCTATAAGAATATTTGGTAACACTTTACAATAAAGTTGATTAGTTAACATTAGCTAATGTATGAACTAACTTGAACAAACCATAAGCAATACATTTGTTACAGTATTTATTCATCTTTGTAAATGTTACTTTATAAAAATTTAAGCTTTAATTGTTTGTTCATGTTAGTTCAAAGTGCATTAACTAACGTTAACAAGATTTAATTAACGTATTACTAATTGTTTAAATTAACATGAACAAAGATGAATAAATGCTGTATAAGTGCAGTTCATTATTAGTTCATTTTAACTGTTAACTAATGAACCTAATTGTAAAGTGTTACCATATTTATATAACAACAGTTAGGCTATATATTTGTCAGCATGGCACATTCAAGTCCACAATGACACTAGACTTAAATTATATGGGTTTAAATTAAATTTAATGTAGACTAAAATCTCATGACATTTAGTTGAATAAAATTAGACTAAAACTAAATGAATTCAGATGACAAAAATAACTAAAACTAAATTAAATTTTAGTCAAAAGACTATGACTATGTTTAATCTGTGTTTGTTCTGCCAGGTCAAAATTTTGAGGTGTTAGATTTCTTTTCTATATTAGGAAGTAAAACCTCATAAATAAACTTTCTTAGTTTTCACTGACCTACAATGTCTCTAGTGCATCTTTGAGCCAACATTCAGTACGAGTAAAAATACTTGAGTACTTTTAAATTGGGTTACTTTAATACTTTTACTCAAGTTGTATTTAAATTGGTGACTTGTAACTTGTAGTGGAGTAATTTTTACAGTAAGGAATCTGTACTTTTACTCAAGTATGGCTTTCAGCTACTCTTTACACCTCTGGTTATCGGCCACGCATTATTAGTGTATATTGGTATTTATCGGTGCACCCCTACCAATAACATTATAAAGCTGAAAAGATTTTATTTAAGATAAACTCTGACTGCGTTTGGATTAAAGAAGAAAGTCAAAGTATAGGCTGATTTTCATTTTGGGGTGAACGATTCCTTGAATTGACTACATAGCAAATATAAGCATGTGATTTGAACATTTATGTGGTGTTGAAGGATATAAACTGTGCTCGATCTTGCCAACACTCTTGATGACTTTGTTGAGTCTGTTCTGGAGGTCCAGCAGTAAACTATACCATCCCTCTGATAGTGACGTCACCAAACCTGAAATACACAAAGCAGCTTTACAGTAAATGCAGAGCATTACAGGCAATATTATAAAAAACTGTAATAGTTTACTAATGTATATCATATGACAAAAAAACTGAATCAGACTGTTATATTGAGAGTGCTATCAAACTAGACTGTTCATATAATGAATTAACAGTAAAACTAGTTGTTTGTATAGGATTTCATAAGGTGTATATAAGTGAAATATACATATAAAATATGCGCAGTAACACCCTCCCTCTCCCATTATGAGAGTGAGAAGGGGAGCGGACTTTTCAGGCGAGTCGAAGTACTCCCAAAAGTGCTATTACGCCATAAAATATAGTTCCTCTTTTAAATCCGCTTAGAAAAGCGCTACGTTTTATTTTGTACCACCAAACTTGCTCGTATAACTACTCGTCTTAAATAGGAAAAACGTTGATGTGTTTGGTCACTTCTAACTTTATCTCTAAATGGTAGCATTGAATGAATGGGGCTAAACTAAATGCTATCGAAGCGTTGCAGCACGCTCCAGCGCTTACGTGCACGCACACAGATGATAGAGGGATGTATCAACAATTCTTAGTTAAGGTAATAACATAGTTTAATATTGAAAATGAGTAGACTATTCCTTTAAGCCTGCACGGGATACACTGCACGATTATTGGCTGTCCCAGACGAAAGATTGCCATCGTGAAACAATCGTCGCGATTTCTGTGATCGTGGCTCTTCATCGGTAGTCCTATGTCGTACAGTGAGAGAGGTTCAAAGCTGGACGTTTTCCCGGTCTTGCATCCAAAGATAGCCTACGACAGTTTTCCAACAGTGTCAGAAATTCGGCATGATCACCGCTACAACCTGCACGCCGGTATTTTTTTTACCACGAGCACATGCTGGTGACGTTGTGCAACGTTTGACGTTGCCGCCGCAGCTTCCGTGTCATCATCGTACAGTCTACATGCCTCTCGTACTCGAGTTTAAACGATACATGTCGCACAGTGTGATAAGGTAATGATCTTATAGGAGGGCAAAAATCGTGCAGTGTATTCCGGGCTTTACAGGACGTCTATCAGACTCGCTGCTTGAGAAAGACTCGCAGCATCATCAAGGACCGCACTCACCCAGCTCATCACCCGTTTGCCACACTGCCATCTGGCAGATGCTTACGATCCATCCGATCACGGCAAGAACAGCTTCTATCTTCAAGCCATTAGATTGCTTAACAATCAGCTATCCTTCATCTAATATGGGAATACATGCTGCTCTTACGTTTACTTTTATTGTACTTGCACTGTCACTTTTTAATACTCCTCTATGTAGCTCTGGGACAACACTGTACAATTACATTTTGGCCACTGCTTTACTCCAATAATTTTAGGGCCTTTTTACACCTGGTCACTTCATGTGTTTTCTGTGATCGGATTTTTTAAAACTGTTCCATTTACATTTGGCCACATAAATGCGTCTCGTGAAAACGGATATGAATCCCATCTTCAACTCCTGCGCAAAATGCAAATACACTATTCATTACTCCACCTTAAAAAACTTAAGACGACTTTCATGCAACAAAAGGCGGCACTTACTGTATGTTGTACTGTATGTTGGGCAGGGGGGACGCGCGTCTCCTTGCTAGGCATGAGCTGGAGCGCGCAGTACAGAGCAGCAGGAGAGTGACAGCGCGGTGATTTAACGTACAGGGGAAAAATGTTCACAAGAAGTAAGCGCTGACATATGTGGTTTAATCTACCAGATGTTTTTACACTTGTCCAGTTTCATCTGAAATCCGTCCCAGACCACCTCCTGAACGGTTTGAGCAAACTGATTTAAATTGGTCTTTTAAACACGGTCTTTTTATGATCGGATAGCCAACCGATCAGAGAAAACGCATGAAGTGACCAGTTGTAAATAAATAGCCCCTTATATATTAGTACCTGAGGACTACTTATGGCTACTTATAACTCTTAACACGGTTTACCCTTATTGTATCTGTTACTGCCACTTATTTGTATGTAATGCTCTCTCCGTGTCTGTTCTGCCTATAGACGGTTTCATCGAACGCATGTGCGGTGACGCAATACGCGTCTGGTCCGAACTTTACTTCCAGTTTCAGACTAATTGCTAAACTGAACTGAACAAAATGTTTTAGTTTCTATGTCATCCATGTGTTGTTTATTTTGCTTGTTATATAAATAAACTGTGTTTAAAGTACTTTGTTTTCATTTATTCTTAGTGGAGTTTACCGGAAGTTACGTGTTGACCACAAAGCCGCTTGTTTGTGTTGTTACTACTGAAACCGTCTACAGTCACAGAAGTCACTCAAAAAAATCTCAGTGCCCTACACGTACGTCTATGTCAGTCTATGTCCTGTTATTGTCACTGTATGTCTGAGCCTCTTCATAAGCATTTCAATGCCCGGTTTTCCCCAGTGTTAACTATACATATGATAAAAAATGCCTCTTGAACTTTTGTAGTGGTATACAGTATCTAAAGTGCGATACCTGTTGTTGGACAACAGAATATATAGCGTAGGTAAAAAGCGCATTGTGTCCGCCTGTGGATGGATTAAAATGTTAATATAATGTAATGTAATGAATGGATGTGTAAGAGTAAACCTTACCGATCATCCCATTAACTGTGCCAAAGAGCACAGAACCCTGTGTAGGAGTCGAACTCTCGCCCAGATTCTGTAAGACTAAAGATCCATGCGAAAACACATTGACAAACTCTCCCAGATGAAACAAGCCCACCTCCTGTAAGTGCTGTCTCTCTTCATCTGTAGTTGCCGCACTGATAAGACAGAAAATCATTATATCATCAAAACACACCAATGTCTGATTCATTCATTCATTCTACAACCTCATGTAAAAGACTCTTATCTCATCGTACATTCATCTTTTGATTATAAATAAGCACAGACCGATAATAACTACTTACCGTATTTAAAATAAAAATATGAACTCAACAACAGTTTAAAAAGCAACCCTAAGATCTTAAAGATTTCTACAGAAAACTGCTTATTTGTATGTATGTTACCTGTCTTTTTGGCAGACAAACAAATTAAACGCATTTTCTGCTCCAAGAAAGTTGTCATCATCTAAGATCTCTACGGCACTCATCCAGTTCGGATTAAAATCCCGGGCAATCTGATGAGAAGTGGAAAGCAAAGGTTTATTCCTGTGAAAGCTTCAGGATCAGCAATGCATGGTGACACCGACACGATTACTGACCTCCTCAAAACTGCCCTCCATAGGTTTATAGGCCAACAGGAGAACGGAGCGCATCAGGTCACCCACCAGTATAAAATCTCCTTTAGTCTTCAGATACAGAGCCATAATATTATTATAATGATTACATTCAGTACGCAGCTCCTTCTCTGCTGTCCATTCATAGAGACGCACCTAAACACACACAAAGACAGAAACAGACACAGGCAGGGTGTTAGCAGCGCTGAGGTAACAGAGACTTGATATTAAAAATCATGACACTAATGATAAACTAACAGTGCTGTTGATGCTGGCCAGAAGTTTGCCATTAAACTCCACCATGGAGTAAACGGCTCCTTTAACCTCCTTCTCTGCAACCGTCTGCAGTTTACCTGAAAACACAAATATTTCAATTCAGATTTAACAGATTTTCATCTCATCAACACACTCGCAATGTTAACACAACTTACAGACAATTCAATTATTACAATAACAAATGATGACTGAATGGTTTGAGCGATTGTAAACAAGTCTACTAAAAACCATGACAAGATATACACAAGTCTGAAGAAGTCATGTTTCATGTTTGAGGTCAATAGGCCCAAAAATTAGGTTCTTGCACGGGTTTTTGTAAGACTAGTGCCAATCAGCCCAAAATAAAAGTCTTTACATGCATACACGTTCTTTCTTATTATTATTTATACTTATTACACGGCTCTCTGGAATGCTTGATTCTGATTGGTCAGTTGAGACATTTGCAGGTTCGTTCTTTTCGAATAATAACCGCTCCAAAATAATAACGCATAGCCGGACTACTTGCACGAGTAATATCGCTCCGCGCCAATAAAGATCAATAAAGATTACTGTCTGTGTGGCGCCATCTTGTGACAAACACTCGACAACCACGACAAGAGACAGACAGCTTACTGAGACTGAACTTGACAAAATAGAGCATGACAGCTACGAAGCCAACACACAAAAAAATACAGAATGGGGATTAAAACTTCTCAAAGAGAAAAAAATGGAGACAAGTATGAAGCAGAGGATCTTTATAAGGTATTACGATCATTTTATGCATCTGTGCAAAGTTTCGCGGAAGGATAAAAATGTTAATTTAAAACAAATATGCCAATAAAATGTTTCAAATTCATATTCATGTCCAGTTTTTTTTCTTATGTGGCAAGTAGCCGTGTAATAAGCGGGATAATGTAGAGGCAGCCGGTAGTTATTGGGAAATAAGCCCCTTCAGTGTGATACAAGACCCTCCGCTTCGCGTCGGGTCCTGATCACACTGTCAGGGCTTATTTCCCAATAACTACCGGCTGCCTCTACATTATCCCTTACTTATGTTAGCGTATAAAATGCAGTTTCCACACCAGGAAATAAAACGTCACACAAAGATCGTTGAATTCGTTATCTCATTGGCTACACGTTCTGTCTATCGATATTTTCATGTCATTGGAGGAACAAGTGAGTCAGATGACGTCACGATATTTGACAGCGCTGTTTGGATATTATGTATTATACTCCCGCCTACTTTTAGAAACAAAGTTTGAACGCAGGTTTGAACACAAGTGTAATCTCATATACAATGTGACATAAATAGTCCTCAGATTGTATATTATTTTCTATTACAAGACGTTCATGTGAAATCTGATGTAAACAATGGACAACATATCTACATTTCACGGATTATACGCATTTGTGGACAAAAATGGTCATTGGATGTATTTTATAAGACGGTTTTTATGGATTATTCACACATCTGAAACAGACTGGATTTGACTCGCGATCGTCATATCAACACAAAGGTAAGGAGTCCCATTTATATTTTGCATGTTGTCATCTGGACTTCTGTCACAAAAATACTACATTTATGATGCTATAGCATCTGTATCTCAAAACAAAGACCATTCACTGATGCTAAACCCGTAGACCTTTTAAACGATGTATAGTTATGTTAATTTTATTAATGTTTGTAGAAAGTAGGCTATATAGATATTGTTAGCAGTAGGGTTGGGCAAAAACCGGTAGGCATGATTAACCGGTAGAAATTTGTCAACCGGTAGAGATTTCGGACTATCGTTTCTATCGAGGTTATGCGCCCACGTCACGCTCCTGTGCGCATGGTTACGGAAACGTAACGTTTGTACGCGTATTTAAGCACCGCAGTTTAAAACAAGTTATTTTAAGCCATTGAAACACAAAAAACAGATCTATATGCGTGTGCTCTTTCTGTGTGTGAGGAGCGCACAAGAAACGCAACCGCTGCTCATTAAGCTCGTGAGCATTTTTCCCGCTTTATTGGCCTTAAATACACATATGCGTCAAAATTCCCGTCTTTGCAAGTATCCTGATAAACACGACCATTTAAGGCTCAAAAGAAAGTAAACAACTTAAAGAGAAAGCGCGTGTGTAACAGTGTATTAGATCCTGTCTTAAAGGGGAAGTTACCTAATTTTGCTCCTGTCTGTCACTCATGTTTAAAAGCATTGAAGGAAAATCTTTTATTGCTCTTGACTAAATCACTTTTCAACCTTAAATAAAAATATATACACACACATACTTAATTATTTATTATCATTCCTTTATCATTGATTGTTTATCTTTAGAAAGCTTGAGTTTTGTTTGTTTTTATCTTCCTTTTATGCTTGTATAAAGTTATTGTGAGAATTATGAACATTTCTATGGTATTAAAGATTTTAATAACAGAAAAACCTTAATAAACAATAAAAAAAAACTCTACCGTTATACATATCGTTATCATGATATAAAATGAATCCTATCGTGAAAGAAGATTTTGGTCATATCGCCCAACCCTAGTTAGCAGCGTTAAAAAAACCTGACATCATCCCACCCCCGAGCTAGTGCGCGTCGAGAGGTTCATTTTGACGTATAAGTCGTACCTGACTACAGGTCACAGGACCAGCCAAACTATGAAAATAGTTCGGAAAATACGATATATGTATAGAAACCCTTTACATGTCACAGATATCACTCTTTTAAAGTCTAAAGCAGTTTACCATCTGTATAGTGAAAGACGATGATGCGGCCCTGTTTAGGCTCCGCCTCTTCTGGATACACCATTGCTGTGCCAACTATGAAATAAACAGCTGGGTCTCTGCCCAGCTTACAGGAGACCATGCTCAAAGCGTACTCATTCTGCAGGAACTGATGAGCATGTAGCACTGCAGCAGAGATTACATTACATCATCTTTAACATATCAAATATAAATATATTCACATACAGATAAATGTGTTATTAACAACAAATACCCTCAAACGTGTGCTGATCAACCACCAGTAGACTGTGAACCTCCACTTCCTCTCCAAAGGACGTCTCATGAGGTGCGGTGCTGCTGGGAAAAAGTTTACTGGAGCTCATGCTGCTGGACAACGCCTGAACACAAAAATAACAATTACACACTGCTGTTTAAATACTCAACACACAATGTATGTTTTGAGTATGGGTTAGGATACATTGGCATACAGTACTGACTTTCACTTCACTTTGGTTAAAATAATGGCACGTGTGATGCCTGTAATATACATAAATCCACCAACGTCCATCACCATAACTTTTGGAATGACGAAAGAGATTCATCATTCCTCAACTTGGCCCATCTTTGTTCTTACCGTCGCAAGCGGAAATGCCTATGAACCTTACAGGAGGTTAGTGGGCCAATCACAGCACTTGAGGTCCACTTAGATCGGATACATAGTTAAATTTTGGCGAGGTGCACGTCAGGCTATGCACAGCCTGTGCATAACCTACAGCGTAGACCCTAGTCATTAACACTAGGGATGCACCGAATCCAGGATTCGGATTCGGATTCGGCCGAATACTGGGCTTTTTGACGGGGTTCGGGTTCGGCCGAATCCTAGATTTTTTTTCCACCGAACCGAACCCTTGGCTTGCGCTACGCAGGTCGACGTCACGCAGCCGTTGATTACACACATCGGGTGCTGACGTGGAGATGAGCTTTTTCTTTCGGTGAGCCTTAGGAGCTGGACACACCAAAACCTTTAAACACGGCTGAAAACGCCTTGAGGACGCCAAATGCCAGCTGTTTTTCAGCCGAGCGCTTGGTAGGTGTGATGCTTCAGCTGTGAGCCGGTTGGTTGCTGTGGTAATGTCCCGCCCCTCCTCCACTGTAATTGGACGGCCGTGTGAAGACTGTGACATTGACGAGCGGAGCTTCTCACTCAAAGTTGAATATGGTTTTCAGCGCGGAGCTGCTTGCTTATTGGAAAAACGAACGTGTCGCAACGCATCGCTTTCATTATGCATAATGTACAGTTAAAATTAAATAAAATGAAAAATACACTGCTGTGGACATTGTTTACTTCATTAATGTGCTTTACTGTGTTAATGGAATAAGGATGCAAGTAGGATTCGGTATTCGGGTTCGGATTCGGCCGAATCTTAAACGGTGGATTCGGGATTCGGCCGAACCTAAAAAATCTGGATTCGGTGCATCCCTAATTAACACACACACAGACCTGTTGACTAGCGCTGTGTCGCACAGCTGATGTGGTTCCACTGGCATCCTGCATTTCTACTCTGCTGGACAAAACTCCAAAACATTGAGACACCTCCTGATAACAAATCCGCCTGCACAACACCACAAACACATCAGAGTCAGAGAACACAGTTTCATCATTTCAAAAAGCTTGAGGAGTTATTTCTAATGACACAACAAACAAACACTTACTTGGGTGACTCATAGAGGGGTACAGTTCGGATGTGAAGTTTCTGGATCTCATCAATGGTGCCGATGGTCAGAGTGCTGTTATTGGCCAGAGCCAAACTGTAAAAGAAACAGAAAACCTACATGAACCACTGAGCCACTGCCGCCCCATAGGAAGGTATGCATCCGTTAAAAAGTAGCACATAAAATATTTAAAATAAATATTCACAGGTGTTTGTGTGTAAATTTTAGCGGCATCTAGTGGTACGAAATGCGTAGAACAGTTTGTTAAGTAATTTTACTTAAATGTAACTCTACACCCATGCATCATTTACTATACAGGGATCTATGAATATGCAAATTAGCCCCCGTCTCTACTCGATTACACAGCTCGGACCATAGATGTAAACAGATGCTACATTCTGCAGTTTCATAACTTCGTCTTAGTCTGGTTTCACACAATGCTTAAGTGAACTGCAAGTTTGCAGCACTAATTGTTTTTAGCGCTGATGTTAAAGGATAATTCCGGTATTCAACACTTTGAGTCTCATCTCTGGTTTGATTTGGATGAACTACAGTGATGGACACAGAAATTTTGACAATGGGTCGTGTCTTGAATTTTTGACTCGTTTAGAAGCGTCTCTTGACTGCTTCTGAATGGAAGTCAATGGCCATGCACAAACATAGGGGTGGGCGGAATGGCCAAAAATCTATTCCACGGAATGAGTCATTTTATTTCACAGAATATTTCACGGTATAAATGTTTTTCAGTTTATATTGTTTTTTATTATAAAAATGTACAGAAATTTGCCACTCACTATAGCTTTTGACTAAATGCTCACCGCATTTTTAAATTATGAGCAATTTAAAGTAAATAATGTTAAAGTGAAAATGCCCAGAAGATAACAACAGATTAAGTCTTGATAGACAGAATCTTGTTTATAATTGAGTTATTTATTTTATAGACTATTGAAGCTATAGTATGCCTTCATTGTATTTTGTATTTATGCATACATTACATTAAAAATAGGCACTATGTAAAATGAACAGGTATAAATATATGCAAAAACCTAAAGACAGGATGAATACCTATATAGCCTATATGAGAGACAAAGCTGTAGATATTATAAATATGACATGTGCTATGATGTGATGATCATGAAGTCTGTTTTAAGGTCTTGACACCCTTTACTTTTTATTAGACCTTAACATTTGCGTCTCTTTCTCGTCTTTCCGATCAAATAGGCTATGTTTGTAAAAGCAAATGGCGCGTCAAACTACATCGCTCCAGCAGCGCACGTGTCACTGATATAAACGCGAGTTTGTCGTGGCTTGCTTAAAGTTGAGAAAACTTTACAACTATTAGCATTATGTGCGAGAAGAACTCTTTATTTGGTGTCGCAGCTCCTTGCAAGTACCTACAGTAAAGAGACCTCTGCACGTGACGCGAGAGACCGGACGGCTGCTGCATGAGCACAGAGAGAGAGGGAGAGGGAGAGAGAGAGAAAGAAAGGGCGAGTGGGAGTCTCGCTGCGAGACCCGCGGTGGATTCACTGGCAGTTATTATAAAAATTACAGAAATAACTCGTTCATTTTTTATAAGTGAATTATTTTACATGTTTCTCCGTCACACTCAGTCTAACATGCGGGAGGGCAGAGTTAGCTACGCCCACTTCTTTGCATTCCGCGGAATAGACGGAATAGAAAAATCTGTTACGTCTTGACATTTTATTCCGCGGTAACGGAATATACCGTCATACCGCCCAGCCCTACACAAACATGTCATTAAAACAACACTTAACGTTCATTTTCAAAACTGTGCTACTCACCGAGTGGTTCGTGGTGTTCGTTGATGATTAAAAACAAGTTGTGTAGCGAAATACAGTTTCTGACGTGTTTTTTTTGGCATTTTGTAAAATTCCATTGACTTCCCTTGGAAGACTCATTGCTCGCTGATATATCACTCCGCCGTCACGAAACAGAAAAGGGTCTGTTTACATGTGGTTGTAGTTTTTTCGCACGGTTTCTCTCAGAAATTTTTCCCATATTTGTAGGGCTGGACCAGAATATTCGAATATTCGTTCCGTGGGTTGACATTCGATTTTCAGTTTTGAGATTCGAATATATATATATATATATATAAATATTTTACAGCGTTAATGCAGAGCTTTTGCCAAGCAGGAAGTGCGCTTCACGCTCCCGCTCTATAGATGGCGCAGAGAGACCAACATCCATAGCCAACAGCCACCAAACGTCACCAGTGGAAGAGATCGCCGCGAACGGAAAGCGCGCTTCCTGCTTTGGCATTCACGCTAATAGTGTTGTAAATAACGTTCAGTTTCTTGCAAAAACTGATTGATTTGCTTCACAAGACGTCAATATGTCACACGGAGTTATGGGGGATTACTGTTGTATTGGATATATATGCTTTAGCTCTTAAAGTGTGCGGATCTGTTGACTTGCATGACGGAGCACGGGGGTTTCTGCAAAATATCTTCTTTATTGTTCTGCTGATGAAAAAACATATTGGATGGTGTAACTGTTATTATTAAACTTGATTTTGAAAGTATGCTACCGTTTTATTACAGTTTGTTGGACTATGTTCATTCATGCTTCAGACTCAAATATAGAGCAGAAGTATATACGCGGTTGTGAGGTATCTGAAAAGATAGTTCCACTATAGCAAATAACACGGATTGAAATCATACATTGCGCCAATATATTCGTTTTTAATCATCAACGAACACCACGAACCACTCGGTGAGTAGTACAGTTTTGAAAATGAACGTTAAGTGTTGTTTAAATGACATGTTTGTGCATGGCCATTGACTTCCATTCTAAAGCAGTCAAGAGACGCTTCTAAACGAGTCAAAACTCAAGACACGACCCATTGTCAACATTTCTGTGTCCATCACTGTAGTTCATCCAAATCAAACCAGAAATGAGACTCAAAGTGTTAAATACTGGAATTATCCTTTAACAGGTTGTGCTGCAATTGTTTCAGCGCTGAGTGCGGCATCCAAATGTTTTAGACGGAGAAAATACTCAGCAATAGTGTTGAATGATAAATTTGCACATAATTTGTCTTAAAGCACATTAAAAACACCACATATAAACAACAATAAAACTTTTTACCAAAAGGGGACTTTAAATGTTAACACTTATCTTTACTGCACCTAAAAATAATAATTTGCGAGTGATATTTTTGCCTAGAGGAAGAAAGGGGCAAAACAATAAGATCAATGTGGGACTCAAAATTATTTGTTGCATGTTTTATTTTTTTCTGTCTCATAGAGCCAGTAGTTGATTTGGAGCCCTGATATTGTGTATGGTAAGAATTTATTGTGCTTGTTATTGATTTAGTAATTGTTGAAATGCATTGGCAAGGCAAAGTTTTGTCAAGACATTATCACTGATTTCTTCTGTATAACAATCAGCAGAAATTAGTTCTGCTCCAGACACCTAAATGACACGAAAGCTTGATTTGGTTTTCTATGTCATCCTATAGGAGCAAAACCAATATTATAAAACGGGCAGTTCTGGTTCTTCGTTCTGATTGGTTGAAACGCATTCTGTTTCAGCCACACTTGATTCTGAGGAACTACTTTGTTTGGCGGAAGAGTAATATTTGTACTAATATAATTACAACTTATTTGTGTTTCATTTTA
This sequence comes from Misgurnus anguillicaudatus, assembly GCF_027580225.2. NCBI lineage: Eukaryota > Metazoa > Chordata > Actinopteri > Cypriniformes > Cobitidae > Misgurnus > Misgurnus anguillicaudatus. Next base: position 3,008,276 of record NC_073351.2, read on the forward strand.
TGAAATCCTGCTATGCATATGAAGTAACCGTTTTATAAAAGCAATAAGCCCCGCAAAGCAGTGGTGTTACAGTGCATTTTATAACAGCTAAGGGGGTTTTACTCCGCTTCGCGTCGTGCCTAAAAACGCCCATTAGCCGTTATAAAATTGGGGCTTATTGCTTTATTTATTTGTGGTGCTGATGCAGTACCTGTCAGGGTAGCCCTCAGAGTTAAGCGGGCACATGTAGTTGACCTCCTTCAGGTTGACATTAGAAAAGACCAGTTTGTGGTTGCTGGAGTAAATGACGGTGGGTCTGTCCGAACAGGCAAACACATTTGATGTGGAGAGAGATCGAAATGTGCGCAGAACCGTGGGCTGAGTGCCAAGAGTCACTTTCTTTCGTTCACTTAAAACACCTGGACAGAAGATATAAACACATGACCTAAAATGGGCAGACATTTTCTGGAGTAATTCATGACCCATTACGACTACTATTGTGTAAACATTCACAGACGAGCTACAAGTAGCAGCTTAAAAAACAAACATATTAAACGCTATGCTTACATATAACTAGCACAATAAAATCAACACGAAATGCAATTTACAACTTATTTTACTTTCATAATAAGAAGCTGTGTTTTATCTTACCGGTAACCGGCACTCATCAACTGATAACGGTAACCATATAACAAGATTTGAATGATAATTACAATTAAAGCGAATAAGAAAAGATATGTGGGGATACTAGAGATGAACCGATACCACATTTTTGCAGAACGAGTCCGATACCGAAACTTTATGTTTAGTACTCGCTGATACTGATAACCAGCGTTGGGGGGGGGGGTAACGCATTACAAGTAACGTGCATTATGTAATAATATTACTTTTCTGAAGTAATGAGTAAAGTAACGCATTACTTTTTAAATGTACACATTAATCATATTACTTCGCTCAATTCATTTAGTAAAGGCATTTGCTTCACTTTGCATATTAAAATATATTGTACAAGCTCGTTACTTTCACTGTTCCCTTTATTGCTCGCTCATATGTGACCCTGTCTGTGAAAACCAAGCTAAAGTCTCATCTAATAATGAGAAAATGAGCATGAAACTTTATAAATAAAAAGACATTTTATCTTTCATTTAATAGCACATTTAATGTACAGGAAACAAGACTATACAATGAAATTCTTACTCTGTGAAACCTCTAGCTGCCAAACTAATGAAAATAAGGACACAAACCAGAAAGGTACACAGTCCTAAATAGCAGATGTGCATGTGTGTGCATATGTAAGTGTGAATGCGTGAAGACGTGTAAGTGTACAGTATACTGAATGAATATTAATATGGTTACAATGTGACTGGCAGTGTATGCATACACATAAATCCGGTAAATACATACATATAAAGTGTCTAAGAGGCGTTTAAAGTGTTTAGTGAAATGTAAACAGTGAAGTGCAAAATCCAGTTGAGGAAGTGTGAAGAAAGACTATTGTTTATAAAATGACAAAATAGCCAGTTTCTGTTGTGATAAAGGAAGAGGCCGGAGGGTATAGAAGCAGTTTCTTAAGGACCATTCACATTATAACGATAACTATAACGATAAATATATTAGCGTCCACATCATAACGATAACTTTATGCTAATTCACGCGCGCAGCATTCGGGTAAATCACTTGCCTTTAAGCTTCAAGTAATATTGGATGTTTCTTGTAATAAACTGTCACTGAATATGTAAATATGCATTGCATTTACACAGCTCGGGTAACCAGCAGATGTATTCAACACACTGCGTTTCGCATAAATCTAAACAGTGAATCTAGTAGTTTGTATAATAATATCTTACCTTTTGACGTAGTCAGTGTGGGAGGAAAAAAGCATCATGTAGTGAATTTCAAAGCAACTGCATCAGCGCTAGATACCTGAGGTCATTTTATGTTAAGGACCTCAGCAATGAGGTCCACTGCCAAGTTCAAAAAGATTTGATTGGTTGTGAATGGTTTATCGTTCAGGAGGTGAGAAAAAAAACTGTCAGAAACTGACCCCAACGATATCTTTATCCTTATAGTTGTGGTGTGAACTCTGCTATTCTCTTAAATATAAAATGAAATTAAAAAACTATTTTGTATAGTTCTAGTTATCGTTATAATGTGAACGGCCCTTTAGTGTTGTAGTTCTGGCTTTAAATGGGGGGGGGGCTATTGCAACTTCATGCATTCCGACTTACCAAAACTGTCCAAGGATTGGACTCCTCACGCTAAACATGGGCAATTTAGTTTTAGACTTGAGTATTTCTGGGCCAAACACACTCCTCCTCTTCCCTACAAGTTTCAGAAAGTTTTTGTCTTCCGAATCGGTTCCGCAACAGCGCCCCGGGGCACAGTGGAAGTCCCCATATACTTTAACAGGAATAGCGCACCCACACACCAACCAAGAGCCGACACAAAACCAATGCCACCAAAGAAGTGTGCCGTTGTCCGTGAGGGAAACTAAGATCGTTTCTTAATGAACACAGCATTATGGGAACAATAGATGTAGTTTGTTTATCTGTTTAGCAGTGGAGTTGTGCATGTCTGTTCATTTAGCGCTGCATTTTGGATCCATTGTCTCCATAATGCTGGTTCATTGAGAAGCTTACATTTCCCTCACAAACAACAACACACTTTGGTGACATTGATTTTGTGTCAGCTCTTGGTTGGTGTGTGTGTGAGCTATTCTTATTAAAGCGCCCATATAAGGACTTCCATTGTACTTCCTGCACTGCTTACCAACAAATTCAATAGTCAAAAACTTTCTGAAACTTGTACAAACCCTGGCCAAAGTGCATAGAAATACTCTGTCATGTGTCCAAATTGTTTTTAAACCTTTGCTCATGTTTAGCATGAGGAATACAACTTTTAAACAGCGTTAATAAGTCAGAATGCATGAAATATCATTAGACCCCCCTTTTAGAAATGTTCAAGAATAGTACTTATAAACATTATTACGAATGTCTTCCTTTATTCTAAGAACGGTCTTATTTGTAGTCAATGTTTTTGTGTCTGTTATTATGTCCTGATATATAACAGCATAGAGATCAAAGAGTGTGTATGTGCATTTCATTTACCTGTCTGAATGTCCAGTCCAAAATAAAAGAGCGCCCCGTCTCCAAGAGCGCACAACAGGTAATGACTTCCCTCAAATGTCGTCATGAGGATAGAACGAGGTATGATCTCTGTAAGACACATTATGTCATGATAATTTACTCATTAAAAATTACAAAACACTTTAACGCTTTACAGTTTATCGTATTTTCCGGACTACAAGTCGCTCCGGAGTAAAAGTCGCATCAGTCAAAAAATGCGTCATCAAGAGGAAAAAAACATATATAAGTCGCAATTGATTTATTTAGAAAATTATTATTCTTTTTGGGGGCATTTTGTTTGTTAAGTCTTTCTCCGTTGTCTTTAAACGTGGAGTGTGTAATTTTTATAAGGATCCCTTTGACAGAATTTTTGATGCAAAATATTATACAAAACTATAATATCAGTGGTGTATAAAGACCTTTTTATAATGAACCGTTATATTTTTATGACCTTAGAATGAGACGTTTTTATATACATACACAGAGGGTCCCCTTACGAGGAAGTCACCATTTTGTGCCACCATGTTTCTACAGAAGCCCTTAATGGACAAACTTTTTTACTAAGTTGTCTCCAACGATAACATGTTTTTTTCTATGCATTTCAAAAGCGAGGGGTGAGCAGTGGACAATTCGCAACCTCACCACTTGATGCTACTAAAATTTACACAATGTACCTTTAAGTAATGTTTCAGTTTTTTTCAGGGGTAGGCTAGAGGAGCAACATAGAGCGCCCTCTTGAGGCTGTAGACTTTAAAAGTTTTCTTTTGGTTCATGTTAGCCAGTATGAATTAATTTTGCCATATAAGGGGTTGTGTACACCAAAACTTTTAAACGCTGCTAAAAAAAACGCCTGGACAACGCAGAATGCCAGCTGTTTTTCAGCTGAGTGCCAGCTTTCTTCAGCTAAGCGCTTTGGTAGCTCTGATACGTCAGCTGTGAGACGGTTGGTTGCTGTGATACTTGTCCCGCCCCACCTCCACTGTGATTGGACGGCTGCGTGAGAACTGACATTGACGAGCGGAGCTTTTCTTCCAAAGTTAAACATTTTTCAACTCTGTAAAACACCGGACGCCAATTTTCAGCGTGGAAGAAAACCGATAGCTGCTGGCTTATTTGAAAAACGCCAAGCTTCCATTGAAAACTATTGAAAAAATGCGCCGGCCGCGGGCGTAAAAGCTTTGGTGTGTCCAGCCCCTAAGGCTATGTTTACATTAATGCGTTTATGCTTTAAAACGCGTTACTTTTGCTACGTTTACGCCTTTCATCTACACTACATCACCGTTTTCGACCCTTATAAATGGATTCGTTCGCAAACGCTGAAGACCCTGTTTTAGTTTGAGAACTAAGACGTTGCTCTGAGTGTAAATGAACGTAGACGGAGTCTTATGTAAACGAACAGCTGATATTAACGTGACAGCGCATCATTTTCAAAGTAAAAATTATTTTATTGATGTAAATGTTGGTTTGCAACAGAGTTTTTGCCAAAAATAGTAAACATCTACCAACCAGCTATTATAAACGCTATATCGGATTGTTTTAACATGTATCCTTATAGATAATGTCTGTTTTATATTAATGTTTGAGTATTGTTGGGTTTAATGTGTTTATGTTTTGTTTAAATTTAAAGATAGACTGTAATTTTATACGCCATATAGGCGTTGCAAAGGCCAATATGAAGGGAGAATTGTAATGGGTCAGACATTATTTTCCAGTTTAATGTAAGTTTTGTTTGCTACTTTAAAATGAATTTCGTTTCAGATAATTTGTCTCTTAATTTTAATCGATGTTTTGTTGATAAGTTTTGTGAATATAAATTAATAAAAACAATAAACTCAACGTCATTAATATAATGCTCGTTTATGCGCTTGCGCTTTTAGCTATTTGTGTGTTGCTAGCGGAGGACGTGCACGGACCTCGCACACTTTTAAAAATTAATGCAATAAGCATTTCTGGTAGGCTAAAGCAATACTTCACCTCTTACTATGTTTGATTTAAGTTTGCATTTGCTGAAATTTATTTTTGCTTCAAGTTTGCTACTGTTTAGAATGCTTTCTTTTTAAATCATAAAGACCTTTCTGTTTAGTTATAAAATCAAAATTAACCTATTAATCATATTAATATGTTGTAGAGGGAGCTAGAACAGTATAAGTGTTTATGTTTTGTTTAAATTTAGTTAGCTTACGAAAGATAGACTGTAATTTTAAACGCACTATAGGCGTTGTAAAGGCCAATATGAAGGGAGAATTGTAATGGGTCAGACATTATTTTCCAGTTTAATGTAAGTTTTGTTTGCTACTTTAAAATGAATTTCGTTTCAGATAATTGGTCTCTTAATTTTAATCGATGTTTTGTTGATTAGTTTTGTGAATATAAATTAATAAAAACAATAAACTCAACGTCATTAATATAATGCTCGTTTATGCGCTTGCGCTTTTAGCTATTTGTGTTTTGCTAGCGGAGGACGTGCACGGACCTCGCACACTTTTAAAAATTAATGCAATAAGCATTTCGGGTAGGCTAAAGCAATACATCACCTCTTATTATGTTTGATTGAAGTTTGCATTTGCTGAAATTTATTTTTGCTTCAAGTTTGCTACTGTTTAGAATGCTTTCTTTTTAAATCATAAAGACCTTTCTGTTTAGTTATAAAATCAAAATTAACCTATTAATCATATTAATATGTTGTAGAGGGAGCTAGAACAGTATAAGTGTTTATGTTTTGTTTAAATTTAGTTAGCTTACGAAAGATAGACTGTAATTTTAAACGCACTATAGGCGTTGTAAAGGCCAATATGAAGGGAGAATTGTAATGGGTCAGACATTATTTTCCAGTTTAATGTAAGTTTTGTTTGCTACTTTAAAATGAATTTCGTTTCAGATAATTGGTCTCTTAATTTTAATCGATGTTTTGTTGACAAGTTTTGTGAATATAAATTAATAAAAACAATAAACTCAACGTCATTAATATAATGCTCGTTTAGGCGCTTGGCTTTTAGCTATTTGTGTGTTGCTAGCGGAGGACGTGCACGGACCTCGCACACTTTTAAAAATTAATGCAATAAGCATTTCTGGTAGGCTAAAGCAATACTTCACTTCTTACTATATGTTTGATTGAAGTTTGCATTTGCTGAAATTTATTTTTGCTTCAAGTTTGCTACTGTTTAGAATGCTTTCTTTTTAAATCATAAAGACCTTTCTGTTTAGTTATAAAATCAAAATTAACCTATTAATCATATTAATATGTTGTAGAGGGAGCTAGAACAGTATAAGTGTTTATGTTTTGTTTAAATTTAGTTAGCTTACGAAAGATAGACTGTAATTTTAAACGCACTATAGGCGTTGTAAAGGCCAATATGAAGGGAGAATTGTAATGGGTCAGACATTATTTTCCAGTTTAATGTAAGTTTTGTTTGCTACTTTAAAATGAATTTCGTTTCAGATAATTGGTCTCTTAATTTTAATCGATGTTTTGTTGACAAGTTTTGTGAATATAAATTAATAAAAACAATAAACTCAACGTCATTAATATAATGCTCGTTTAGGCGCTTGGCTTTTAGCTATTTGTGTGTTGCTAGCGGAGGACGTGCACGGACCTCGCACACTTTTAAAAATTAATGCAATAAGCATTTCTGGTAGGCTAAAGCAATACTTCACTTCTTACTATATGTTTGATTGAAGTTTGCATTTGCTGAAATTTATTTTTGCTTCAAGTTTGCTACTGTTTAGAATGCTTTCTTTTTAAATCATAAAGACCTTTCTGTTTAGTTATAAAATCAAAATTAACCTATTAATCATATTAATATGTTGTAGGGGGAGCTAGAACAATATAATGTTTATGTTTTGTCTAAATGGTAACACTTTACAATAAGGTTCATCAGTTAACATTAGTTAATGTATTAACTAACGTGAAGAAACCATGAGCAATACATTTGTTACAGTATTTATTAACCTTTGTTAATGATAGTTAATAGAAATTAAGCTTTTAATTGTTTGTTCACGTTAGTTCACAGTGCATTAACTAACGTTAACAAGATTTGAATAAAGTATTAGTAATTGTTGAAATTAACATTAACAAAGATTAATAAATGCTGTATAAGTGCAGTTCATTATTATTTCATGTTAATTAATGTAGTTAACTAATGTTAACTAATGAACCTTATTGTAAAGTGTTACCGTTTAAATTTAGTTAGCTTACGAAAGATAGACTGTAATTTTAAACGCAATATAGGCGTTGTAAAGGCCAATATGAAGGGAGAATTGTAATGGGTCAGACATTATTTTCCAGTTTAATGTAAGTTTTGTTTGCTACTTTAAAATGAATTTCGTTTCAGATAATTTGTCTGTTAATTTTAATCGATGTTTTGTTGATTAGTTTTGTGAATATAAATTAATAAAAACAATAAACTCAACGTCATTAATATAATGCTCGTTTAGGCGCTTGCGTTTTTAGCTATTTGTGTGTTGCTAGCGGAGGACGTGCCGGACCTCGCACACTTTTAAAAATTAATACAATAAGCATTTCTGGTAGGCTAAAGCAATACTTCACCTCTTACTATGTTTGCATTTGCTGAAATTTATTTTTGCTTCAAGTTCGCTAATGTTTAGTACTGTTCACTTGAATGCTTTTTTTTAAATCATAAAGACCTTTCTGTTTAGTTATAAAATCAAAATTAACCTATTAATCATATGATATGTTGTAGGGGGGAAATAGAACAGTATAAGACTTTCCCAAACACATTTTTATAGGTTCAAAAATAGTGTCTGTTATAGTTGCCAGCAAAGGACCCATGTATGACTTTTTGTCAATATCGCACACCCCTAGGCTGCGTAAACGTGCAAAGGTAAGCTATTATTAGAGTAATAAGTTATTTTACACTTATAAGCGCATGCCCAGTTACGTGATTGGTCATGTTTCATGCGTTTATGGTGGTGTATAGTGTGGATGAAGATTCTTTTAAAAATGCCAGTATAAACGAGGATCGTTTTCATTTTAAAATACCGTTTTAAAACGCAAATGCTCTAATGTAAACATGGCCTAAGTCGCACCTGACTATAAGTCGCAGGACTTGCCAAACTATAAAAAAGTGCGACTTATAGTCCGGAAAATAGGGTATATCTTAAACTCTTGCACACATTAACACTGTAAACACAAACATTTACAGTCACATATAAGACCAGCTTCAATCACATTATTTGGACACTCACATGACTTGTTTTAACACTTACTCCAGCCAAATATCAAAATTACTCCATGATTTATTCATACATATGTGACATGTGCTGGTAAAGTGGGTCTGAACGTGCACCGTCTAATTTTGAGCTAGAAAAATTAAAGAAAGTATAAATGTTGATTTTGAATTGAGGTTTTCATAAAAAATAAGTACATTAAGCCCTCGTCTAGCGATCTCAATCCTCAATCTCGGGTGCAGTAATATTGACGAAAGTTTGATCGAGGGGGGGGTAGTCAGAAGTGATGATGTTACTGAGCGTCAAGGTCAAATTGCTGCAAACTAAGTTCTCATTTTAATCCGCTTAAAAAAATCGCCACTTTTATTTCGTGCCACCATACTTACTGGTGTAACTACTCATGTAACAGTCTTTAAATATGAAAAACATGAATGTGTTTGGTGGCTTCTAAATTCATTCCTGTTTGGATCCTAAGGAATGAATGGGGCTAGGCTAAATGCTAACACATTCACGACACACTGTACAAAGATTAAGTGCACGCATTGAATAAAAATTGGGTTGTAATAATTTGTCTAAGCTGAGGTAAGAATATTGAAAAACGGTGGTGTTTTCCTTTAACAGCTGGTGATTTAATTAGATCCCCATTCAGGAGCAAAACATGTTTATAAACACAAAAATAGAGTAGCCGTCTTAGAGCAAGTATGTAAAAAGCAACTATAAAGCAAGTATTAGGACTCACCTCCACCCAACATCTCTTTATGAAGTGGACTGAAGCAGGGTAACTTCAGCAGTCGTGCCGAGATGTCTGTCCAAAGGCCAACAGCACAGATACTGGACTCATGTCCTGTCTCACCCAGAGGAGTGATGTCCAAACACGCCACCTCATGCTCCATCTCTGTAGAACTGAATCACACAAACACAACCATCAGTCACAGACTCATTTATCTCTCTCTCCTGACAAACATCACATTTATCGATATGCAAATCGACAGTTATATGTTGTTTTAAGACAGTCATCATTAGACTAAGAAAAGTTGTTTTGTAATCTTTATCTGGGTGTACCTGATCTGTTTGAGTTCTCCTGTAAGGATCTGAAGATAATAAAGGACCCGCCCCACAGCCAGCACCACCTGTGTGCTGTTACAGGACGCCACGCTGATGTTCCTGCCCTGAGGCTCGGTCCACTCACTCACTAACGCTTTACTGTCCTGAGTGACCAACCGCACGGACGCTGATGTGATCTGCACACAAGCATATATACATACACATGAACACTGCCATCCTAACCCAATCTTTATAAAGTTCAGAACTGATGTATACAACTGCACCTGTATGAGCTGCTGGTGTGCCACATTTCCACAGAAAAACGTCTGCTGATTGTCCACAAAGCCTGGAAGCTCGGTCTCCTCCACCTCCTCTCCACTCAGCATCAGGACTCTGCACACACACGTGACCAATAGGAGCTTTAGGATTATTAAGGTGAAGAAACTATGAAACCTGATCAAATGTGACACAAACCAAGACTAGCCATGTAAAAACAACATGCAGTAGAAGTAGTAGTAGTAGTATCTCACCGGGTCTGACCCACAAAAGACAGCACGAGCATGTCATCAGTGTCTCTGCCTGACTCTGAACGGAGAGGCCAAAGTCCTGAGAAACAACACACCTGGGGTCAACATCTCATCTCACATCTCACCTCATCTCACCTCATCTCATCACATCTCATCACATCACATCTCATCACATCTCATCTCATCTCATCTCATCTCATCACATCACATCACATCTCATCACATCTCATCACATCTCATCACATCTCATCACATCTCATCTCATCTCATCTCATCTCATCTCATCACATCACATCTCATCACATCTCATCACAGCACATCTCATCACAGCACATCTCATCACATCTCATCTCATCTCATCACATCACATCTCATCACATCTCATCACATCTCATCTCATCTCTTCACATCTCATCTCATCTCATCACAGCACATCACAGCACATCACATCTCATCACATCTCATCACATCACATCTCATCACAGCACATCACAGCACATCTCATCTCATCACATCTCATCACATCACATCTCATCACATCACATCACATCTCATCACAGCACATCTCATCACATCTCATCACATCACATCTCATCACATCACATCTCATCACATCTCATCACATCTCATCACATCTCATCACATCTCATCACATCTCATCACATCTCATCAAATATATCATTCATCACATCAAAAAATGCTGTGCTTTGGGAGATGATGTTCCAAAAACGGTAAGGGGTGTAGCTTAACATTTGAAGTATTCTGCCAATCACAACGCACTGGTTAGCTGGTCAATCGGAGCACACCGCGCTATTCAGAACGACAAGCTTTTTAAAAATCAATGTTTCAATCAATGTTTTACCAAAAACTGTGTAACTACATTGCATTATACCAAATACACAAAAGAATGTGCTTTATAGCAATGCCATATGACATTATTAGCAGTTAAACAGTCCTTTGATTCCAGGCAGGTCAATGCTGGCATGCTCATGGATTCCTATGCCATTGCGAATAATCCTGAGCGAACCTTCTTTAAATGCTCCAGAGCACGTCACCAACTACAGGAAAATAAATCACATATCTGCTCATTTCCACAGCTCAATATCATTTCATCTAAGTTCATCAAAATTATTTCATTAGGTACACAGCAAAAGTAGTTTAGAGGCAAAATAATCTGCTAATCCATTATGTTTTGTGCATGCATTTTGATTTGTTTGCTGTCTCTAGTAAGGCACTACTGAACAACTGTGTAACAGAGTTTATAGTCGATATAATTTCTCTTTTAAAAGTTCATCATGTCATTAAGTAGCATTAACATTAGCTGGTGGTGGCAGACAGCACAGGCGTGAGTGTATTTAATAACATAACTCTGTCTGTTCTTCATCTGATGATGCTGTGTTGATATGATGATGTCACTTTTACTGACATAATGACAACAACAATCTTGTTTTGTAATCTAAGGGTGTAGATGTGATGCATTTTTGACAACATTTAACCATGCTACAGTAACTTCAGTTTTAGTATAGTATTTATAGTAAAACCCTAGTAACCATACATTTGCCAACATCTCACTATAGTTACCATAGTTACCTAGTCACTCACCAGTTGGCAACTACCATAGCAATACAAATCATGATTGTTGTCACAGCTGTTTTTATTGTACTTTACACAGTACTTATATAAGGGATGTGCATTATTAACCTAACTGTTAGTTAATCATTCATTTTAGCCAATTAATCAGTTAAACATTTCCCAATTTTAAGTCCTTTGTAAAGAAATATTAAAACATTTTTGAGACAAAACTGATAAGTTGCATCCAAGTTGTATTTTTTTTTTCATTAAGAAATGATGTAAAACACCAGTAAACAAAATGAAATATTTTCAAACATTAAACATTCGGGCTATTTTAGTCCCTCTTACTTCACAGCAAATCCTTCAAGTAAACATAAGGGCTGCACAATTATTTGGAAAAACTAATCCCAGTCACAATTACAGGTGCGACAATTACATTATCATCAAAAGCCACAATTACAGCTGTCCACACGCGTTTATTTCTGTGTAAATCAGAAGCACTGATTAATATGTTAGCATGTCCTTAAGCAGCTCTAACATCTGTCTCGCACTGACTGCATTAAAAGCAGTGTATGTATGCCGTGTTTGTTTACCCGTCACATGCAGCTAAACCACTGTGCGCATCTGTTAATAATCAGCTAATAATACTTTAATTAAATTCAAACACTGTTAGTAATTAATGATGACTCTTAAGATGCTTTTACTATTGATCTAGTTTATAAACATCTTTGATTTTTCCAAACAGACCACAGTCTAGTCACATGCTTTCAACACTGCTGTGATGCGATAGTGACACGCGCACACACAATATAACATTCTCTGTTTGTTTATAAAACTGAATTATTTTGCATGTAGCCTGAATCCTGAAAGTGTAGCTGGTCAAAAATCTTTACAATTTTTTTTCCTTTATACCTAGACCTCATGATCTTGAAAGCTAAAAACTTAAGACTATGTTTGAATTATAAGTTTAATAAATAATGAAATTAGTTTAGAGAAAACACATTACATTCTGCAGGGAATTTCAACACAACTGTAAACGATAATCAATATATGCTATAAAAATATATGTGTAATAATGTAAAAATGTCACATTCCATCATGAAGAAAATGTGAATGTTTAATGTACAGACATTTCTTTCTTTCTTTCTTAGTTTATTGTATATGCTACCAGTATGTATGTAAATATGGTTTGTGTGTATGTACGTAGATGTTACATGTATAGGCTTCTAAATACACTACTGTTTCAGGAAATGCACACTAATTTCATTGTATGTGACATACAATGACAAAAGAAATGTAATCTAATCTAATCTTCAATACGTGTAAAAAAAACATCTCCGGGTGAAACCTCAAGACACCGAATGAGAAAAATAACAAAGAAAAGTTTTACAAAAATCAATGTGTTGATCTTTTGACACTATACAGCAGTAAGAGTACAAGTATTTAATTAACATGGTTTGTTTGTTTTCTTTGTATGTTATTCTTTCACAGAGAGTTGATAAACATTTTAAAATATACTAATGTAATTGACATTATTAATCACAATTACAATTCAAATGGGGGATAATAGACAATTATGCTTTTTTTTTGTCAGCCCTAGTAAACCTTCAGTTGAGTGTGTCAGAGACAGCGAGTGATGCAGAGTGATCATAAGAGTTGAACACTTGAGCAGAATTCATGTAACATCTCTCACCTGGCCTTGTCCTTGTCTTTCAAGGTCCACTACACACATGTCCACTATAGGCCCTAGGTTAGTAAACGTCTCCATAACAGCAACATATGAACCCTGATCATTACTGTCCACATTCAGCTGTGAAGAGTCAAGACAAGTTTAGTTATACAGTCATTTTCACAATGAACATGGTTTAACACAAAAACACACGTATCAAAAATACAAATCCACTCTGATAATCCTTTATACATCAAAGCCCACATGTAACATGAATCTACCAACCTTAACCAACTGAGAATCTCCAAGCCTGGAACCCACAAACACCACACCATTATCCAGATATGTCAGACACTCAGCGATAGAGGTCTAGAAAACACAAACACACAATTTAGTCTTAAACAAAACTGCAGATATATAAAGCTACAGATATGAAATTCAACAATCAAGTCTGTGTATCTGCAACACAACTGTGTTTTACCTCTAAATACATAAACACACATCTGTACGGTGTCAACATCTGAAGTCAATTCTTTAAAAAAGTAAAATGTGAGCATATTTCATTGGTATAGCAGTCCGTATTTTTCTTGATTCTGTTATCGCATAACACAGTGAAAAATTTACAAAATTACGTTTGTTTTGCAATCCTCTCTCTCTCTCTCTCTCTCTCTCTCTCTCTCTCTCTCTCTCGCCGGTGGACATCTTTTAATTAGGGCCGGGACTTTAACGCGTTAATTAAGATTAATTAATTACACAAAAAATAACGTGTTAAACATTTTTTACGCATTTTAGTCACACTTATTTTTGCACCGCGGAACATTTCTCATTGGATGAGTTTCGGCGGACCGATTATACTGAAGCACCAACTAGCGTTCATGACTTCAGACAAGAACAAACCACAGTGAACATGAACAAAGAAGCTGATGAGATTGCTTTGGTTGGCCCCGTGGATGGGACATTTTTTTATAAAGAACGAACGTATGGAAGCGTGGATAAGAGCATGGTTGTGTGTAAGCTATGCAACAAGGAATTCACATATCACCGCAGCACATCGAGCCTCAAGTATCATCTCAATGCAAAACATATAGCAGCTAGCGTGGACGGTAGCCCGACTCCGAGTACAACGACTTGGTTGAACAAAAATAAACAATATTTTGTTGCTTAAGCTTATCTATTCAGTCATTATTCATGGTATACTAAAAATCCATGTGAAAAAATAACTTCTCAATGTTCTCAGGTCAAATATTTATATGTGATTAAAATGTGATTAATTTCGATTGATTAATTATAATTACAAAGCCTCTAATTAATTAGATACATTTTTTAATCGAGTCCCGGCCCTAGTTTTAAACAAACAACGGCAAACCTCCTTCTTTGCATTCTTGATTTAGCTGTCATTTCAGTCAAGATAAAAAACAATCCTGGTGGATATTAGTCAGTGTTTGTGCAGATGCACTGCAGATTAAGTGAATCACACGTCACGCACCTCTCCTAAGAGCTCCACTCGCAGGTCTTTGAGCACCACAGCTCCATCCATCAGTTCTTCTTTCTCCAACAACAGCATGAACAGTCTGCCCTCCATATCTCCCAGCAGATAGCGTGAGCCGTTGGGATCCACACGATTATGACACACTATGGTGCTTTGCTAGATTAACAACATTAAAACAAACCATTAAACAAACTCACAGAAAAACTACAGTTTAAAATAAATAGGGAGGGTCGGTCATCAAGCTTCATTACCTTAATAGTCGGAGGTGCAATGGCTAAGTATTTGTCTCCATTGTGATAAGTGATTGACTCTTGTCCAATAATTATAGCTCCACCAAATGGCTCAGGGACTGAATGTATAAATAAACAAACAAGCAAACAAACAAGACTACAGTCAATAAACAATACAAAGTTCTGACTCTTCATATTTTACAGGTTGATAAAAAACTCACAAATATATATATTTTTTATCTAGGGCTGTCAATAGATTAAAATATTTAATCTAGATTAATCGCATGATTTCATGAGTTAACTCGCGATTAATCGCAAATTAATCTAACATTTTTATCTGTTCTAAATTTACCTAAATTTAACACTTTTCAAGTTTTTAATGCTCTAATCAACATGGATGTATATATTATATATATTATATATGCAAAAATGTACGTCTAAAACAGCCTGTTTACATTTTCAACAGAACCATCAGTCATAGTTTTATATATGATTTTCCCTTTTGAAGACCTTGTTCTTTCTCTATTTCTGTTTGCTACTGCATCATTTGTGACCTGTGCTGGCAAATTGAGTTGGGATGAGCAAATTTTCAAAAATTAGTTATTTAAATTTTAACATTCTCTATTAAAAAACTTCAAAACAATGCACGATTTGTTGGAATCTGACAAAACATGACAGAACTACACCTGTTTCACAAAGCAATTAAAATATCATTATATGTTAAACATATGTGTTTCTTTTATTGTTTAATTTTGACATTGAGACAGACCGCTTTAAGATATTAATGCAAGGGTTTAATAAAATGTTACACAACAGATACTTTTCCTCAACAGTTAGCCAAACATTCACTTCAGATATAACAGATTATAGGTCATACCTGCGTGGATTCTTGTCAAAAAAGATATTTTTAAAACTGTAATTTTGTTTAGATGTCTCTACTGTATATATCGAGGTCGCGCACCCACGAGTTTGTGTGCATGCGCTTCAGACGTCAGATCGCTTTTGAGTCTTGTAACTCTTAAAAACTCTTTTAAAATCAATCAGTTCCCAAACTTTCTCCCTCTTAATAATTATTTTAACATCAAGCAAGTCCTGCAGTCCATTTTCTATCATGTTTGCATGCTTTAAAAACGAAACCAAAATACGAGCAACTTAAATGATGCATCTTTGCTTTAGATTATAGATTTGGGATGGTACACCTCTCAGGAAAAGATTAGCTAAAGATAATTTTAGATGTTGAATGGCCATTTAGAACATTGGGGTTCGCTAGACGAGAGCTTAATGTTATTATTTTTATGAAAACCTCCGACTCATCTATACAGCGCGGGTCACTTGGTGCGTCTGATGCATTTGATTATGAAGAGAGTTGCTTCTTGATTATATCATTTATCTGCATTACGCACCTTTCACATTTATTTTAAATACATTTCATTGTTTCTTTAATGGGTTCACAGCAGTTTATTTCATGCATTTAAATACAATCACCTCACCTGGAATGACCATTGATGCCTCTGCTTCAACATTTTCCTGTTTCCAGGGTCCTTTATTGAATTCTTTCTCTCTGAGAGAAACCTCATATGTCTTCACATGTCTGCCCTGAGGATCCTAAACAACAGACACATGAATGTTGACTGAATAACCACAACTGTTTTTATTCATTCCAACACACTTTACTGGACCAAACATTTTAAGACAAGCCGCTCCATATACAAGACAACTGAATAATAACCAAAAGAATCGCGCTAACCCCTTCCAAAGTCCTCTTCGCACATGCGCAAAAGATAAAACATAACTTGACAATGAATACTGATTCAAAACACATCCTCTCATGTGCAGTCATCATAAGTGATTTTAGGTTAGTACCTGATATATAAAGCAGACAGTGGGCGCCTGGCAGCCGTACAGGAACTGAACATCTATGACCTGCAGCTCCTCCAGTCGGATGTTAAAAGCTTTCAGCTCACGATTATCACGGTCCAGTGGAATGACCTTAAACAGGCCATCATAGAGCCGCAAGCCAATCATACGACACTCTGGATCCACTATACCAATGATCCCTGTCTCTGATGGACGCCCTATCCGGTCCTGTCAACAAAAAAAAAAAACATTGGGTTATAATAAACCCACATGACTTTTTTAAATAAAACACATTATACACTGAGAAATACGTCTAAACGGTCAGTTTATTATTGTGTTTAGTGTTGTAAAAGTACCTGAACGTTTCCATGTGCACGAGTGATGATGTCAATGCTGTCTCCATTCTGCTTGTATTCCAAGATACAGGCGTTGTATTTTGCCGTCAAAATGAACAAAAGATCTTTATTTTCTCCCTTTAAACAAACAAGAGAATCAGACTATTAGGATTTAGATCTGTCACAACTCAATAACCATGCTCCTGTGTTTCCTTGTGAAAGAAAAAGAGAGACGTGTGAGTGAGAGACGGGAGACAAGCGAGAGAGAGAGAAAGAGAGACGTGCAAGGACTGCTTTTTTAATACTTGATTATTAGTTTTTATGCATGAATGCTAATGTGAAAGAACATACAGTATATCAGGCATGTGATTGGCCAAGGACAAAAAAGAAGAAAGGAACCCAACACCATATCACCCCCGACCCCACCCCCCACACGCAAAAACAAAATGCATTATAATTACTTCATTCTGATGAGCAAGTTAGATTATAAATTTAAAATAAAAGCATTTTAAACAGCAATTCACAATTTAACATTTCCTTTGGTGTGTTATTAGTACATGTTAACATATCAGAATTCTACAGTTATAAAGTTTTACAGCATTTTGTGTCTTATACTCGACTGATGACTTTACGTCCCAAATGTAGTCGCTCCTCAACAAGCATGGTGTATGACAAAGAACACAGAAAAGGCGGAGGACATCAAAGTAGCGTGAGAACGATTCAAAAGCAGACTCCGAAGGCAGACGTAGTGGTACTTTGATTTCACCTGCCCCTCGGATCTTGCGGTACCGCATGAAGTTAAAACAAACCCTTATGTAATAATGGCCGACCTAATACATGTTGGATGATGGCATACCCCCCACCCTCACAAAAATAAAACTTATTGGATTCATGTGATTTAGAAAAATCATCCCACCAAGGTCAGAAAATATGGAAATCCATATTTTTACAGAAAAATCACATCCCTGAATATGTATCAGATTATTCTGGTCAAAAACCTTTTAAATCATTAAAGTTTGATTTTGTTAAAACAAATAATTAAATGACGAATAACAGAAAAACGAATTTAATTTAGTGTTTTTAATTACACAAAGCATTAATTCATGGCTGTTTTATTCATGCAAAGCTACGTCGTTATTGGGAGCGGATTTTATGGATCAGCTGCATGACTCTGTGAGTTCGTCTCTATTCTTGGACAAGCTGCATACATTGCTTTTAATATATCAAAAAATTTACCATAACATACATTAATGCACAAATAAGATGTGTTATAAATGCCTCAAATGCAAAAGTATACTCAAAGACCTTTTAATGAAGTCGCGTCACTCCGCCATCATATTTGCTGTTCACGCTGCTGCTGCTGTTAGCTCCTCTCCTCAGAAGCGTCCAGCGCGCAATTCTCAATTCTCTCGTAATATCGGTCAATCCGATATTACAAAACCGATATCCAATAATCAGAAAATGCTCAAATATAGGGGAAAATATCGGAAAACAAATATATCGGTCAATCTCTAATAAATTCAGATAGAAATGTCATTTAAATAAATAAATAAATAAATAGTTATCGGTTTTCAAATATTGCACCTGTCAAACATAGTCTATTTTGCCGTCAATACTGTTGACAGTGTCCTTTATCAGTAGACTTTATATTTATGCCTGGTCTGTCGGCGGCATCCCTCTATATCACCTACTAGGCTACAGTAGCAGCAGCGCGCCAGCCTCGCGTCAGGCACGGTTCTGGTGTGTAAAGACACAGAAAATGCAACGCAGTCGCCACGCAACTGACACACAGCAGAAACGCCCAGCTCACGCCACGCAGCCAGTGTGTCACCGGCCTTAACTCTTTCTCCGCCATTGACGAGATTAAGAGAATTAAGAGTCAATTAAGAGAAAAAGCTTCCCTGCCAATGACGAGAATTTCCGGCTTTCTGCAACTTATACAACCCAGAAGTAGCGCCTCACATGAAAGAGAAAGAAGTCTGTGTATGTTTTAAAGATCACTCTGCATCTGATCTCTATCAAAAGCACTTCACAAAAATGGAATTCTCTCAGCCTTTTGCTCAAAATTGGGTGTTTTTGAAGAAACCTACCCATATGTGAGAGGTGATAAAAAGAGAACTAATGAAGGTAGGATGAAACAGGGTTTTTTTTGGTTTGAAAGCAGAGGGTCTGTTCTTTTATTTGTATATTGTTTGTTTTTATATTTAAAGAAAAACACTTTCTGGAAGGCATTAAACTTTTGTGAAAATCATGAAAAATGCTGGCGCTGGCTGGCAACTTTTTTTTAAAACGCCGGCAGGGAAAGAGTTAAAGTTTGATCAATTGTACATAATGACAACCAATGCATAGAGAGTCCATCTATTATCAAACTATTTGTCAGTAATGCAGTTATTATGGAGAAAATATAAATAATTACACATTGCAGGCCGATTTAAGGTGTGCCCCTAAATTTTCAGTCAAGGGCTATAGTGCTCCTAGTAAATAAAGTTAGTCTGGAGCCTTTGGGGTTTGTCTCTCGGACAAAATTGTAAGAGCACATAATATCTGTGTTATAATTGGTCAAGACAAAATTAGTTTAAATCGAGTCAGTGTCGCATCTGTAACATGAACTCAGATCAGAGTGCCCGGACTCAGTGTGCGCACAAGTGTCCTGCCTGTGGTCTCGAGGACAAACTGCAGCGCGTATTCATAAGAAAAAAACTGTGTTATGTGATGGGGAACGTTGAATGAGGGTATAGGGGACAGAGCCGATGACTGGTAAGGTACCGTATTTGATCATTAAAATCTGATAACTTTCAATTCAATAGAAAGATTTGAGCATACCAACATAACGTTGATGATGTCATGCGTATAATTATATTATAATTAAATTAACACACATGTAATTATCACAAATGTAAATTATTTTTAGGCTTACTACTGCTTTAAAACGGAGCACTACACACTCATTATTAACTACCGGTAGATAAAATGGTTAAAAGGCAAGACCTTGCGTCACTCCGCTCAAAATCACAGGATCCGATTAATCATCGATCAGCACATATAGATGTACACACCTTTGGTCTAAAGAGCTCCATCACTGCGATCTTGCCATACATGCCGACCTCTTTGACAGGCCGAAGTCCCTCAGCAGTCACCACATAGATCTCCAGACGCGTGTTCTTCGCTATTAATAGGTTCAAATCCTCGGCTGATGTGAAGTGACCTGCAGATTAAACACCAAATATCCCAAACATGCCTTAAACCAATCAATTAAAGGGATAGTTCACCCAAAAAAATCTAAATGAATTTACTCAACATCCAGCTGATCCAAACACAATGGAAGATATTTTGACCAATGTTTGTAAACAAGCAGTTTTTGAGCACCATTGACTTCCAGGGTCTTGTTTTCTCACGGTAGAAGTGCAGGGGCACAGTCTGATATTGTTCAAAAGTAATCTGGTCGGATTTCAACTATTGGATCAAATCTTCAAAATAGGTTGTTTAAAACACAAAATGGGATTCTAATTTCAGATTACATCACAAAATCTAGATTTTGATACATTTGATCAAAAAAGGCAGAAGGCTGGATTTCAGGATGTAATAAAACTTGACAAGTAGTCAAAAATTCACTTTCAGTCTTGTAATATACACAGATGGTTAGTTAAACTGTTATAATGAGAACTTATTTTAAGTATACATTGGGCTATCAACACCATAACCAGCTGTATATATCATAAGTCACAGTAGGTATGTGACAAAAATTTTAAACATGGTTAAATGCTAAAACTAGTTGTTCAGATAGAAAGAGCTTGAAAAATTGTTTTACAATGACACCAAGTCCATGTCTATGGGTTCAAGAGTAACAAAATACTGGCCATTTAAAACTCGAAAGTCATCACCTTATTTTGTCCAATTGTTTTCCATTTTGCGGGTGGTAAAACAACTCTTGCACGTCATTCAAATTCATTGAAATTTCGTTCACTTGTAGTTTAGCAATTAAACTAAATGTAAGTTACAATTTTAAGAATGTTTTTACTCCGCACGTCGCTTGAGGTAATCACAAGTTTCGTCAAGAGGTACAACAAATTGACACCCGAGATTGTCACGTACCTAGTCACAGTTATCAGAGAGATCAATTATTTTGTGAATAACCTATATTGTATATTTGCTGTGAGTAGTTGAATGTTGAAATTAACCTAAGAAAAGTTTGAATTGTTTCAGTACGAAGGAGGATTAGAGCCAAGCTAAAAAAAAAAATAAACCATCTCGAGATTAAAGTCATTATAATGCGAGAATAAAGTCGTTATTTAACGAGAATAAAGTCATTATTTAACAAGACAAAAGTTGTAATATTTTGATAATAATGTCATATGTTTACATTAACGTGTTTGGAGTGATGTGAACAAACAGATCTGCAAAGCAGATACCAAATTATACCCGTCATATTAATAAAACAATATGAGGGAGATGTGCTCAGAACAGCAATTTATGGAATCTTTCTCATATAAAAGGCAATATGGGGGGAGATAATGTGAACAAACAAAATTCGGTGCACACCTTAATAAAACAGGCATGCAATGAACAGAATATCGTGATGAATAATGGGTTTTGTTAATTGGGTAGGATAAGTATACGCACATGGAGGCACAACTTAATGCAAGTGCACAGGTGATGGGGGATATTAACCGTATGGCCGAGGGAGGAATGGAAAGACTCTACGGCTTTGTAAACTAACAATTGAGATACATGCAACGCGTAGGCTACGTTTCACTTTTATCTCTAATATCGCATTTTAAAGGAATAGTCTACTCATTTTCAATATTAAAATATGTTATTAATTTAACTAAGAATTGTTGATGCATCCCTCTGTCGTCTGTGTGCGTGCACGTAAGCGCTGGAGCGCGCTGCGACGCTTCAATAGCATTTAGCTTAGCCCCATTCATTCAATGGTACCATTTAGAGATAAAGTAAGAAGTGACCAAACACATCAACGTTTTTCCTATTTAAGACGAGTTGTTATACGAGCAAGTTTGGTGGTACAAAATAAAACGTAGTGCTTTTCTAAGCGGATTTAAAAGAGGAACTGTATTTTGTGGCGTGATAGCACTTTTGGGAGTACTTCAACTCGGCACAGTAACACCCTCCCTCTCCCATTATGAGAGTGAGAAGGGGAGCGGACTTTTCAGGCGAGTCGAAGTACTCGAGTCGGATGTATCAACAATTCTTAGTTAAGGTAATAACATATTTTGATATTGAAGATGAGTAGACTATTCCTTTAATGACTTTAATCTCAAGATGGTTTTATTGTTTTATTTTAGCTTGGCCCTAATCCTCCTTCATAGTTTCAGTGTCTCTTCAAGTAAAACACTTGTTGTTTACATAACTAGTAGTCAACATTTTGATCCTATTGAGACCACTAGTAAGCCAGATTTGGCAATCTTTTTGAACAGCTGGACCAGGAACTGGTTGATTACAAATATTTCTCAAAATATCTTTCTTATTATACAGCTTTGTAATATCCTCCTGAGGGAGTAAATTATGACAGAATTTTATTTTTGGGTGCACTGTCTCTTTAACACGTGACTGACCTACATGTCTACCGCTTAAACAAGTTATTCAGTGTAAACATTAGCACTTCAACAATATACATGTATATAAAATGACACTGAAGCCGCTATAACATTGACCTATTGCACTGAGGTGTTGTTTTAAATAACAGATTAATTTAATGATTTTAAAGACTTGTCTAAGCGTGAGCTGCAGACTGACGTACAGTATATTAACACAATAAACGTGTCCTTCTTAAATCGTGACACATACAATAAGGATTTGTTTCTTTACTTGTATTTACTAATTCCTGCATTACATGGATAATAATGTGTGGGGTAAAAACTAAACAATCGACAGCTCTTTTAAACTGAAGCTTGTTTACTGTAGCTAAATATCAAAGGCCTCGAGCGCGGGACATGAGCGCGCGCACCCGCGCACATACTCACCCGTGATACAAGCATTTACTGCAGTGGGCTTCTGCGCGGTCACCACGTAGTTGTATGACATGGTGCTCACTTTCACGAACGGCCAAAAATGAGTTTAAATCGTGTCCAGTGTCGGATCTGTAAAGTGAGCCCGCGGAAGAGCGCTTAGATCAGAGTGCGCGGAGTCAGTGTGCGCTCGAGTGTCCTCTTGCGGTCTGGAGGACAAACTGCAGCTCGTAGAAAACACTTCTTCTTCTTCTTCTTTGAGCTTATTGGCGGCTCGCATTCTTAAAAGAGCATTACCCATCTACTGTGGGTAATGGATCAGAGACACTATAATCCATCCCCCAGACCATTCAGGACTCATGCTTTCGATGTTCCAGCTCCTCCATCTACAGCTCAAGTCCGTCACAATCCAGAGAGGATTAATAATAAAAATAATAGTAATAGTAATAATAATAATATATATATTCTATTTATTAAATTAGTATTATTTAAGAATTTAATTAATAAACTATCCCCTTCCTCTAGATCCAGAAGCTTCTTTAGTGTTAGTTGTTGTACACCTTTCTTCCTAAATTCTTCTATTAGTTTAGTCCTTTCCTCTATGTATCTATTGCAATTAATAAGCACATGCTCCACTGTTTCTCTAACTCCACACCACTCACACAATCCTGTAGGATGTTTCCCTATTACATGCATTGTCGAGTTAAGACCTGAATGTCCAAGTCTTAATCTTGATATAATAGTGTCTTCCTTTCTTCTCCCCCTCCAACTCCTTCCTCTTCCTACAATTGGTTGTATTGAATATAAATGTCTTCCTTTTTGTTCATTATCCCAATAAGATTGCCAGTTTTTATTTATCTCTCTTTTTATTATTGACTTGAGTTCTGCTTTACTATACATCATTTCCATATCAATTCTTTCAATTGTCCTAGCTTGTTTTGCTAACTTTTCTGCTGCTTCATTACCTAATATTCCAGCATGGGCCGGGACCCACAAGAATTGAACTATATTATTTGTCCGTTGCATCATATACATTGTCTGCAATATCTCCAATACAATATCCTGTCTAGTTTCTGATTTTTGTACTTCTCTAGACAACGCAAAGCTGAACTTG
This sequence comes from Misgurnus anguillicaudatus, assembly GCF_027580225.2. Lineage (NCBI taxonomy): Eukaryota > Metazoa > Chordata > Actinopteri > Cypriniformes > Cobitidae > Misgurnus > Misgurnus anguillicaudatus. Next base: position 3,032,367 of record NC_073351.2, read on the forward strand.
AATCTGAGCATATCAGAGTTCCATTTAATCAAATTTCATTTATTTTATTCATTGCCATCATAATTGCCATTAACTCTCCTGTAAAAACTGAAACATGATCTGTTATTCTTACCGCTTTTTCCACTTTTATCCTAGGGATGATATATGCTACCCCACCTGACCATTCAGTGGGTCTTTGGATGCATCGGTGTACACCTGCGTATACTGTTCATACATTGATCCAATATATTCTCTTGTCATCCCTGCTTCATCAGTACTCTCATTCTTATCTTGCCTTGATTCCAATAAAGATAGATCTATCTTTGGTTGTGGTAAAATCCATATTGGTGTTTCTGGTATTATTACTACTGGAATAACTCTGTACTCATTTAGTTTCATACTCTGCACTAAGTCTTTAATGATCCATCCAAAACTGTTAACTTTCCTTTTACCATGATCCCAGCATGTCTCAATTAAACCTTTTGTCGGATGACTATCCTTCTGACCTTTAAGGTTCGCCCAGTAAGCCAGTATCAATTGCTTCCTTCTTAAATTAATTGGCATCTCTCCCATTTCCACCTGTAACGCTGGAACAGGAGAAGAAGGATAAGCCCCGCAACAAATTCTCAAAGCTTGTGATTGAATTCTCTCTAATTTTTCCATGTGTGTCTTTGCAGCTGAACCATATGCTATACAACCATAATCTAATATAGCTCTTATCATTGTTGTGTAAATCGTTTTTAGTGCCAATCTATCCGCTCCCCATTCACGTCCTGAAATACATCTCATTACATTTAATATCTTCTTACATTTTTCCCCCATCTTATTTATATGTATACTCCACGTAACCTTTGTATCAAACCACATACCTAAAAATCGTATCGCTTTAACTTGTTCTAACTCTTTATTATATAACTTCATTTTTAAATTTATACTTGCCCTTTTATTTGTAAAAAATATGTATTTGGTTTTTTCCACTGAAAATTTAAAACCCCATTTATACGACCACTTTTCAACATTATTTACCGCTGATTGCATTTTATTAACAATATAGTTGACATTCCTACCTCTGAACCACAGTGCCCCATCATCTGCGAATAATGATTTATTTATACTTCTATCTAGCGATTCAAATACATCATTTATCATAATTATAAACAACAAAGGACTAATGACACTCCCCTGAGGAGTTCCATTCTCAATTTTCCCTTTTCTTGATATACATTCACCTACTTTTACTTTTATATTCCTATCAATTAAAAAATCTTTAATCCAGAAAACACTTGTTTGGGATGTAGTATTATCACAGAAGTAAGCAAATTGTTAAACTGCTGTTCTGTAGAACGTGTGACGTTAAATAAAAGCACTAATGCACTTATTTCTGTACTGTAATGTTAGTGCATGGATTTTACAAGGCTAGTATTATCCCAAAGGATAATGGTATGGGGGAACACGAGGGTGTCGTTTTGACTCTCTTGTTAAAGGGATAGTTCACTTTAAAATGAAAATTCTGTCATCATTTACTCATCCTCATGTTGTTTTAAACCTGTATGAATTTTCTTTTTCTGATGAACACAAAAGAATATATTTTGATAAATGATGGTAAACACACAGCAATAAGTGACCATAGACTTCCATAGTAGGAAAAAATATTTTGGAAGTATTGTGATAAATTAAGAAAATATTTTGATAAATGATGGTAAGCACACAGTTGACGGTACCCATTAAATTCCATCATATTTTTTATTCCTACTATGTAAGTCTATGGTCACTTACTGCTGTGTGTTTACCATCATTTCTTAAAATATCTTAATTTGTGTTCATCAGAAAAAGTAAATTCATACAGGTTTACAACAACATGAGGATGAGTAAATGTTGACAGAATTTTTATTTTAAAGTGAACTATCAATCCCTTTAATGTTTATTATGAAATCCAGGAAATCTGGATTACTAGAGGTCTAAAAATGGGATTGCATATCACAATGTTGATAATGTTAAAAACAGCAGGTAGTTTGATCAATGTGGGATCGTTAAATTTTAGGAGCAGAAACAGAAATGATGGTCACTTTTACCAGCTGTGTCTGAGAAAGTCTTTTTCGTACTGAAAATAGTTAGGAAAAGCTAATTTTATCCCTTTCTGGCATAGTATAACACCAAAAATACCCAAGAAATATATTTTGGCCTTGGATCAAACAAATTTGAAAATCAAAACTGTGTAATAAATCATTTGTGTACACTTTAAAACACTCCTGTGTATCCTCACTTTCCATTCTTGGCCCTATATGAGCAAAAGTCACAAAATGTCAAGAATATAATCACAGGTTTACGGACAGGGATTAGATGAATACAGGATAAGGACATTTAAGTAGTTTTAACAAACATACCATCTTGAGACAAAACAATGGCACTGATATATAAAAGTGAGTGCAAGATCAAACATGCATTTTAGTCTGGGGATAAGCCCTATCCGGGAAACCATCCCTAATAATGTGTTTCGGCTGGAGAAAGTCATACACCTACTATGTGAGTAAATTATGGGCTTATTTTCATTTTTAGGTGAACTATACCTGTAAGTCAAACAAACCTATGCCTTATTATTTGTATCGACATATTCAAGCTTAACTTGTGAAATAATTTTAAACACACTGTTTCATCCACTGCAATAGACGGTGAAACACAAAAATGTAATAGGTTTCGAGAGAACATCAAAGTACCGCGAGAGCGATTTGAGAGTTGACGGCTCTGTATAGTTTCAAATTGCTCTCGCGGTACTTTGACGTCTCTCTGCGCGACGCCGCATGAACACACGATTGGCAGTTAAAAAAATAATAAAAAAATAAAAAAAATAAAAAAACACGATTGGCAGTTGAGAAAGGGGTTCCGCACATGCGCAGCTGCCACTGGCTCAGACGTAGCTGTAGTGAAGTTGACACTACAATCAAATCATACATTAGATCAATATATCTGATTAGATCTGAGTGTTTATAACGCGTTTTTGCAGGTATGTGTCTCTACATTGACCACAGTTTTTAGGTTTAGCTGCACGTTGTTAAATTGTGAACGTGTTTTAGCTCGTATGTTCAGTTTGACTTGCTAATGTTTGATTTGACATTCAGAAGAATCACAATCATGTTTGAATCGTCTCATCTGACGAAATCTTTTAAAGACACATATCGCTGTCATAAAAATTAATTATTTAAACACACGAGTGTGTTTTTATCGTGTTTTCTTAGTTAAATCAGGCTAAACTGTACGCTAATACTACAAATTAATAAATAAACAACAGAAAGTGCATTGTACATTTTACACAGATGTGATCAGACTAATGCCACGAGACGTTAATAATCTATCAATATCTATCAGTCAATCAGTACCTCAAAAATGGACACATTCTTTCTGCTAGTCAATTTTTTTTTATATTACGCGAAATTTGTTTAGATATATATATATATTCTTACTCAAGTTAGTATGGCAGTGAGCCCATTGTATTTGTCAGAACAATTCTTCATAAATGCTTAAGTAACTCTAAAGTGTGTGTGTGTGTGTTGTCAGAAGCATGCGCAGTGGAGCGCAGGCGGTCAGGGCTCTGTCCCCTGCTTTTTTTCCCTGCCGGTTGAGTCACCCCGGAGCCCAAGGTGCACATGTCACTGTCCAGAGATCAGCGCGGGTTTTCAGCACAAACTCGTCGTCCACACCTTTACCCGCCCATGCCCGTGTGGTCATCTGTGGAGGGGGCGTTGTGGGAACCTCCGTGGCATATCATCTTGCCAAACTGGGCTGGACTGAGATAGTTCTGCTGGAGCAGGGCAGGTGAGTGTTCATTGACGTACACAGGGCAACACCACTGGTGTTTGGGGCGACATGTCTGATTTCGCTTAAGTCTCCAAAAATGTATTTCTCACCCTAATGTCAGTCCACACTCGTAAGACCTTTATTCATCTTCAGAACACAAATAAAGATCCCCCATAGATCTGAGCCCCCATAGACATCAATGCAAATTTCAAGGCTCGGAAAGGCAGTAAAGACATCATTATAATTTTTCACGTGATAACAGCGAATCAATCTTTATTTCATGAAACAATGAGAATACTTTTGTGTCTCTGTTGTATATTCAAGACAGCTATATATATTCTCTCTCTCTGTCCTGCGCACCAATTTAATTTCTAATTTTCTAAATCTACCTTCAAAGAAACAAATAAAACTACATATAATATACTTATTAGGGCTGTCAATAGATTAAAATATTTAATCGCGATTAATCGCATGATTTCATGAGTTAACACACGATTAATCGCAAATTAATCGCATATTTTTATCTGTTCTAAATTTACCTAAATGTAACACTTTTTAAGTTTTTAATGCTCTAATCAGCATGGATTTGGATAATATATATGCTATATGCAAATGTATGTCTACAACAGCCTGTTTCCATTTTCAACAGAACCATCAGCCATAGTTTTATAAATGTTTTTGCCTTTTGAAGACCTTGTTCTTTCTCCATTTCTGTTTGCTGCTGCATCATTTGTGACATGTGCTGGCAAATTGAGTTAGGATGAGCACATTTAAAAAAGGTGTCATTTATATTTTAACATTCTCTATTAAAAAACTTCAAAACAATTGGAACAATTGTTGGAATCTGACAAAGCATGACAGAACTACACCTGTTTACGGAGAGCAAAAACAATATCAATATACATATATGTTTTTCTTTTATTGTTTAATTTTGACATTGAGACAGACCACTTTAAGACTGTAGGATAATGCAAGGGTTTAATATAAATGACACAACAGATACTTTTCCTAAACCAAACATTCACTTCAGATATAACAGATTATAGGTCATACCTGCGTGAATTCTTGTCAAAACAGATATTTTTAAACCTGTTATTTTGTCTATATATCAGGGTCACGCACTCGCGCGTTTGTGTGCATGCGCTTCAGACGTCTGCGTCAGACATCGCTTTTGAGTCTTGTCACTCTTAATAACTCTTTTAACATCAATCAGATCCCGAACTTTATCTCTCTCAATAATTATTTTAACATCAAGAAAGTCCTGCGGTCTATTTTCTATAATTTCTGAATGCTTTTTAAAACGAAACTAAAAAGTGAAAGAAGACGCATCTTTGCTTTATATGGATTTGGGACGGTACACCTCACAGAAAACGTGCAGATAAAGATCATTTTAGATGTTTAATGACCATTTAGAGCATTTGATTCGCTAGACGAGAGCTTAATGTTCTTATTTTTATGAAAAGCTCAGACTCATCTAGACAGCGCGGGTCACTTGCTGCGTCTCAATTCATCCAGCTGTGGGTCAAACAGAAATTGCGTGTTGCGTTAATCGCGCGTTAATAAAATTAGTGCCTTTAAAATGAATTTGCGTTAACGCGTTAATAACGCGTTTATTTTGACAGCCCTAATACTTATGTTTTATATCTTGGAAGGGAATTACAGTCGCATTGTGCTGTCAATCCATCATCTTTTATCATACCGTTCAGAGCAACAGAAAGTGCAATCACGCTACACGGACCAGAAATAGCAGGAAAACAATGTGAATGAAAAGAACAGTATGTAGGATTGTGGCCAAAACTGGTATTACAATCACAAAACTTGTGGCTAAAACTGGTACTGCAATCACACAACTGGTGGCCAATAAACAAAATGACAACATAAACATCAGTTGAGGGTTGCAACTCCACTTTTTAAATGACAATATCCTGGCCAGACCACTGTTGTCAGTAATACAAGTATTTGAAATGAAAATGAATTTTTAATGTCTATTGACATATCAGGGTCATTTTATGATTAATTGATAAAAATTTCTTACATACTGTTCCTTTAAACAAATCAGTCATGTGTAAAACACAAATTTTGGCACGCGCTGCAAATCCTCTTGTGGGCCTGTATTTATCAAGCTTCTCAAAGTGCCATTTTAGTGAGTCAAAGTTATCCAGAGATAGTGGGATGATGTTTTTTGTGTGTTGCCTGCTTGTGACTCGATTCGCTTTGATTCCAGAACCAGGAATCAAATTGATTTTCAAATATTTTGGAGCAGCAACATGTATCTAATTTGTTTTGTTGGCTAATATCCTGTACCATGTGATTTGTAATGGACCCTAACTAACATTGTGAATAACAACTTGTGTCTGTCGTAGACTTGGAGCCGGCACAACTCGCTTTTGTGCAGGAATAGTAAGTGTTGCCAAACCTCTTTCTATAGAGAGTAAAATGGCAGATTACTCGAATACACTCTATGAGCGTTTGGAGGAAGAGACGGGCATCAAAACAGGTGAGAAATCACTCCCATCACACTATGAATGGATTCAAACCTGATCCAATATATTTCATCATTCAAATGAAAATGTTTTAACGTTCATGTGTGTGCGCTTTCCAGGTTTCGTACAGACCGGTTCCCTTTGTTTGGCTCAAAATCAGGATCGTTTTTTGTCTTTGAAGCGTCTGGCATCCAGGCTTAGGTGACTTAGATTCTAATTTTTTCTGGATGTGTGTTCATTTGTACAACAAAAGCTTAATAGTTATTTCATTATTTATATATGCTCATATTCTTTTGTTGATATGAAAGATGTTTTGTGTTGTTAGATGGATCATACAACGACTTAAGCAGCACTGTAAACGTGATACTCATGAGCTTTATTGCATGTCACATAATAGGTTAAAAGAACACAGTGAAATTAAGTTAAGTTATTTACTGTTATTCACTTTTGGCTTTCACATATTGAAACTTGTCTTATGAATCGTGGCGTTGAGTGTCATACTGTATATAGTAAGGATACACCGATTTTTTCGCCTGTGAAAAATTTGACTGAAAATGGCATTATCAGTTTTCAAGAAAAAAACAGGTGAAAATAAATAATACTCTGCCTCTCAGATTTCAGTCTCACTGCAGCCATTATCACAGTGCTACACAGCAAAACACAATCTGTGCAAATACTTAAACATTGACACATAGGGCTGTAATAATTCCTTGAGTAATTCAAATACAAAAAAATTATTGAGGTAAATTATTTGCCATGAGGCTTCTCAGCGAAATTCAGGCATAAGTTATGGATTAAAGTCCGCTTTTTAAAATATGTCATCTGCTTGTTCTGTGTCTCATCAGTGAAAAAGTTTCACGGTTTAACATACTACAGAGATGCTCTAAGAGTTATTTCACGAGTTTATTTTGATAAAAGCGAGGGCTCTAGACATCTGATGAAACCATCTATAGAATAGAGTATGCCTTAAAAATCCTAGTCTTATGTTGCTTTGTTTTGATTTGACAGAAGAATGTAACCCAGATATTTTCTTGTATGTTCCTCACACTTCAAACATCACTTTATAGTTTTTCTTTCTAGGATTCTAGGTGTCAGCTGTAACATCATCAAACCCAAAGATGTGGCAAGGCTCCACCCACTGGTGAATATTCATGATCTGGTGGGTGCGTTGCACCTACCGGGAGACAGTGTGGTTTCACCGCCAGATGTCAATCACGCGCTCGCTGTGGCAGCCGCAAGTCACGGTAAGACATAAGTCAAATGCATAACACCACTCATCTGTAATTTTTTTTTTAAATTCTTTAATTTTTTGTCTCTCTTGTCAGGAGTTCAGATTTATGAGCACACGAGTGTGAATCATGTTCTGGTCAGTAAGGGTCATGTTACAGCCGTGGAGACCGACCGGGGATCTATAGAGTGTGACTACTTTGTAAACTGTGCTGGACAGGTTTGTCTCTAGACATTATGTTACATGCAGTAGGCTTTAAATGTCTAAAACCACGCAAAGCTTTTATGTTCTGGAATTAACTTGTTAAGCCCCCCACTTTCAGATTGGCATGCCAACACTAAAAGCTCTTAAACTATTTGACCTATAGATGCAATTGTGATAACTTCTAAAAGAAGAAGCTTGGGACTTTTTATTTTAAGCCCTAAGGGTATCACTTTATGATAACTGCAGACTATAAATCATTAGTTAACCATTAGTAAATAATAAATTCATCATTTACAAAGCTTTGCTTCTACATATACTATAACTTGTGCTATATAAACATGCACATTAATCTGATCACAGTATTTAGTGTTCATGTAAACGCAATGATACTGTAGGATTTATCACAGCTTGTGCTGGTACTCGGCCAGAGGGTGGCACTCATTCAGTACAGCTGAAACTGCGACATTAACAACAACATGACTAAAATCACTTGTTGCTGTATAATATTGTTACGTGTTTTGATTCTTTGCCGCTTAAGGGCTCGTTATAGTCGTGCGTAGGTCCTACGGCGTAGCCGCGACGGCGTAGGTTCCGCGTCGGTTTTCATTTATACTTTTGCGTCGTCGTCCGCGTCAACTTGCAAACATGCGCGCAGGCCGCTGGTAGGCAGTAACCACGCGTGTAACCACAGTAGCAGCGCGAACGCCAAAGAAGAAGAAGCTTTGCAAGTTAACCCACAAACGAAGAAGAAACAGCAACTTGTTGTGTATGATTTGAGAACACCCGCAATGATGGATGTAAATAAACTGCGACTTTTGTTGCAGTTTGAGTTAAATCACTCCTCAACTTGGCCATTCTTTGTTTTCACCGTCGCAAATGGAAATACCTATGACGCAGTTTTTTTTACCTGACGGGAGGGGTTCTGGTGGACCAAACACAGCGCTTGCGGTCCGCATAGAACTGACGCGCTGTTAAAAATTTTGTGAGGTGTGCGTCAGGCTACGCAGAGCTACTCACAGGCTACGGATAGCCTACAGCTATTTCCCAAGGTTATTATGGAAGCTTTAATGAGGTACATTTAACCATATCAAACTCAAACATATTTACAACACTGACAGATGTCACTTACATAGACTCCGTGTATCTCTTTTGCTAAAGCTGCTGAACTGAAACCTTAGCGCATGCGCCAGACAAGATCAACAGGTTGAACTCACACATGCATTTTGTACAATGTGCTTTAAATTTATGATTTTTTAAAAATGCATATTTGTGTAGTCCTAATGTCATATAAAAATACTAACATCATGATTTACTGATTTTATTGATTTATTCCTAAATGTCAGTTTCCACTTTCTCTCACGTACTTCCAGCAGTACCCCAAAGTACCCCTAGGGGTACGCGTACCCCCATTTGAGAACCACTGCACTAATCTACATGTCATGGACAAATATGAATGCCTTATGCAAATCTATGAAATCCAGTTAAAGTTTATTTAAAGGAACAGTATGTAAGAAATTTATATCAATTAATCATAAAATGGCCCTGATATGTCACTAGACATTAAGAAATCATTTTCATTTCAAATACTTATATCGCTGACAACAGTAGTCTGGCCAGGATATTGTCATTTAAAATGTAGAGTTGCAGCCCTCAACTGATGTTTATGTTGTCATTTCGTGTATTGGCCACCAGTTTTGTGATTGCAATACCAGTTTTGGCCACAATCCTACATACTGTTCCTTTAAGGTTTAAAAACAAAATCACCTCATCCATACCTTAAAATCACTGGTAAAACGAATTTTTAGCACACACAAAGTCAAAAACAATATCTATACATGTTCAACTTTTTTCTTTCTTTTATTGTTTGATTCAGATTGAGACAGACAGCTTTAAGATCTACTTTAATGCAATATAATATAATGCTAGTGCTACACATCAGATATTTTTAATGGCAAAACAGATACTTTAAAAACTCTAATTTTGTGTATTTGTTTATACAATACTTGCGCGTCTTTGTAAACAGATGTGTCAGTCAGTGTGAGGAAGATCGTTTTTGAGTCTTTGTCTTATTACAATAATACCACCCCTTAATCTGAACTATCCAACCACAGCACTGCCATTTTGTAGAGAGAGAAAGAGAGAGAATAATAAACAGCAAAATTGAGTTTCAATTTCAACAAACCACCATTATGGCGATCAGTGTTTGCATTTCATCAATTCAATTGCATTTTAAAGGAACACCCAAAAGCTGAACATTTTTGCTCACACCTACAAAGTGGCAATTTTAACATGCTATAATAACTTATCTGTGGGGTATTTTGAGCTAAAACTTTACATATGCACTCTGGGGACACCAAAGACTTTTTATATCTTAAAAATGTCCTCTTTAAGAAAAAAATTAAGATGTTGTTATGTAAATATTTGAGATTTTCCTAAGAATGCTTTCGTGAATCCGGCCCCTGATTCTAAGAATATATACAGCGTTTTCTTTCCTTAACAAACACTAAAGGTTAATGTTTCATGTATTCAAGGAGTGGAGAGAAGTTTATTAGTTCAGCATTTGTTGTCGAGTCATAAACAAAATACAGCGTGTGCGTAACACTTTGTCTTTTATAACAGCAACCTTGTGTCTCTGGACTAATCACAGCCATCTTGATATAGAGTCATATCACACTCTTATCATACTCCTACTCGAGCGATATTGCTTTAGTAATATACTTTGTGCTCTGTTCCTGTCTTCATTGTGTTTACTGCTTGAGTGCTTCAGCTCCACCGTGTCACCATACAATTCAATTCAATTCATTTATATAGCGCTTTTCACAATTGTTAATTGTTTCAAAACAGCTTTACATTAACAGATGTAGGAAAAGGATAGAAAAGCGAGCGTAGTAATAATGTAACGTATACAGTAAATGGTAATGGTGGGGGACTCTCCAGGGGATGGAGAAAAACCCTCCTGGCTAGTCCAGGGGGAAAACTCCTAGGAGGAGAAAAACCCCTGAGAGAGATACATATATATTTATATATATAAAAACTATCGGGGTATGTGAACGGGTAAGCGGATTAAACTGGTTCAGCCGGTGGTCGTTGGTCAGGCATCGGCTGGGCATCACGTTGAAGGACGGTCAGTAGATCAGTGGTGTTGATGACCTTCACAGCAGCAGGAACTTGGTCTGTTTGTCTCATTGTCCTCGGGGTCGAGGTTGAGTCAGGAAGAGAGAAACAGAATCGTGTTAGCGTAGGGGCCGTTCACATGTAAATCAGCTCGGTTCCAGACAGGCTAACTATTGCGGCATAAGTATACTACCCAGATGAGTTAAGTGAATGCTTTGTTCTAGACAAACTAACTATTGTGGGTGTTAAATGCAGTTTTTGGGGCAATTCACATCATGCAGCTCATGAATCATGAATCAAGTCTTGTTCATGCCAGCTGGAGAACAGACAAATATTAAAAGTGGACAGTTCAACCTGGCACAGACTACATCTGCTCATCGTTTTATAACACATTGTTTAAAAGAGGCTGAACATCTGGCGAAACCTAAAGTACTATAAATCTGTTGATCTGGTTTTTATCAGTAACCTGAGGATGAGACATGGATTGTAAAGAACCGAAGAAAACAGAAAAAGAATAAATCAAGTTAATGTATGCATCACGTACACACACAAGCAATAATTCGATAAAAACGATTTAAAAAAGAGGGGGTTTATAGAAGTGGTCAGAGACATTTGGAGCACACTGTTTTACTCTTGAATTACTTTGTATGTTTTGCTTAAACGTGATATTCATGTCCTGGTGTTTGTTTCAGTGGGCATATGAACTGGGTCAGAGCAGTGAAGTGAAAGTGTCGGTACCGTTACATGGCTGTGAACATTTCTACCTGCTCACTAAGCCTCTGATAGAGCCGTTAAAACCAGACAGTCCAGGTGATTATCCTCCTTTATCTTCTATCAAAACCCTTCAGCACATGAAGTGCCATTGTTTTTTCACACACAAGAGTTTTGCACTGTAGCATTTTATAGTCATTTGATAAAGACTGTAGGAATAACGGCAGAATGACTTGTGTTTGTCTAGTGGTGATAGACATGGACGGGCGGATCTACGCTCGGGCCTGGCAGGGGGGCATCCTATCTGGGGGATTTGAGAAGAACCCTAAACCCATCTTCACTGAGGGACGCAACCAGCTGGAGATCCAGAACATGCAAGAAGATTGGGATCACTTTGGTGAGTTCCTCTCCATTGTACGTTTGTGACATAAAAGTTGCATATGCAGGAGTTCATTTAAAAATCCAAGTTATTTTCGAACCGTTGTGTCATTGCAAAGCCATGTCTTTAAAATGCAGGAGAATATGTAAACATTTTCACTGTACCCTGAAAATATAGGAAAAAGTAACAGGAAAAAGAAAAACTGAAAAAGAAACAGGATAGATACAGTAAATAGATAGATCTGTCTTTTCACACGTGCTCTGTGTTCTGTGTGGTTTATACAGAACCCATTTTGAACGCTTTGCTGCGCCGGATGCCCAGTTTGGAGACTTGTGAGATCCAGCAGCTGGTGAACTGCCCTGAGTCCTTTACTCCAGACATGCGCTGTCTGATGGGAGAGACTCCGGGTTTATATGGATATTATGTGCTGGCGGGCATGAATTCATCAGGGCTGTCGTTCGCAGGCGGAGCTGGAAAGTAAGGAAGCAGTGCAACTTCATGAATCTCTTATTCTGTGTGGAAGGAGTTCATGATACATTCTGTTTTCCATAGATATTTAGCAGAGTGGATTACTTATGGATATCCCAGTGCTAACGTCTGGCCGATGGACATCAAACGCTTTGGAAATCTACAGAGCAGCCGTACATTCCTGCGTCATCGAGTTATGGAGGTCATGCGTGAGTATTTAGCATTGTTTTAAACAAAGCTCCAAAAATAAGAATCATTTGCAAATACAGCCAGAAAACAGCCCAATCTGAAAAACTGATGCTTATGACATCACAGGCATCTAACTACCCCTTCACTTTAAAATAATTGGCTACATTTTTAGAGTGGCAGCAAAGTCTGCCAATCAGTAATGAGATTGCAAGTTAAGCCAGTCGGGGGAGCCAAATAGGGGCAAAACCACTTGATTAAAATCCCCCACCCTAATAGAACTATTTGAGAGAGGTTTTTAGGAAGCTTCTAAGGCATTACAGACCCAAACAAAAACATTTTTGTCTACATGTCACATAACAGAACAAGGATAAATACCCCGTTCAATCATTCTATGTCACCTTTAAAAAAAAATCCAGATAATTTTCTCACCACCAAATGTTGATGTCTTTCTTTGTTCAGTCGAGAAGAAATTATGTTTTTTTGAGGAAAACATTCTCATTTTAATGGACCCCAGCACGTAACAGTTTTAAATTGCAGTTTCAATGGAGTTTTAAAGGACTATAAACAATCTCAAACGAGGCATAAGGGTCTTATCTAGTGAAACGATAAAAAATATGCACTTTTAAACCACAACTTCTCGTCTATCGCGCCAGTGCGACCTCACATAATTGCGTGATGCCATTGAAAGGTCACGTGTTACATATATGAAACGCACATTTGCGGACCATTGTAATCAATAAACTGAAACAAAGACATTAATTAGTATCATTTGACATACAACAACGTCGGAACGGTCCTCTTTCTCCACACTTGTAAACACTGGGGCGTAGTTTTGCATACGTCATCCGTGACCTCTTGACATGATGACGTATGTGTGAGGTCACACTGGAGCATCACAGGACCGGAGATAGATGAGAAGTTAAAAGTGCATATTTCGCTAGATAAGACCCTTGTGCCTCGTTTGGGATCGTTTAGAGTCCTTTGAAACTCCGTTGAAACTGTAATTTAAAACTGCATTAAAACTGCATTTGGGGTCCATTAAAGTCCATTAAAAAGAGAAATCCTGGAATCTTTTCCTCAAAAAACAAATTTCTTCTCGACTGAGCAAAGGGGGACATCAACATTTTGGATGGCATGGTGGTGAGTAAATTATCTGGAGTTTAAAAAAAAAAATGGACTAATCCTTTAATGTGGGTAAATGCTTGTTTGCTTTTGTTTGTTTCTAATACCTCAAACGTTTAATCCTGTGTCTAAATGCTTCAGCGCTCCTTTATGAATTGAAAGTTCCTCGCTGGGACTTCCAGACGGGTCGACAGTTACGTACAAGTCCACTGCACGACCGCTTAGATACTCAAGGAGCACGCTGGATGGAGAAACATGGCTTTGAGCGAGCCAAGTACTTTGTTCCTGCTGGGAAGGGTAAGAGGCACAGAATGTCATAATAATAAATAATAACAAAAATCAACAAGAACCTATATTGTTCATCTTTCCCCACATGTAAACATGGCTTTGTAGACCTGCATTGTTAGCTCCTTAGACAGAATGTTAAATGCTTTCTTATTTAAGTCGCTTTGGATAAAAGTGGTTACATTTTATTTTGATAGTTACTTTAGACATTCTAATATCTTTAAATCACTTTGCAACTTAATATCAACTAACTCTTTTTAAAGCTGTTAGGGGTCGGGTTAGGGTTAAGTTGCTCATTTTATTTAAAAGTGAAAGTGTGATATTTTTTGTCAAGTATGGTAACCCATACTTGAAATGTGACCTCTGCATTTAACTCCTAACACACACACACACACACAAGTTGGCATATGTGGTTTATAGGGACAATTCCATAGACACATTGCATTTTATACTGAACAAACTGTATATTCCCCTAACCGACCCCAGTCCCGAACCCCAATCGTCACAAAAACCTGTTGGCAGTCTTTAATCTATGACAAGTACATTTAAGTATGTTAAGCCATTCAGTTCATAGGGACACTTCCTTTATCTCTGTAAACCATGTTTATTATGCTATAAACATTGTTTACGGGCACAAAGGAAGTGTCCCTATACACTGAACATTTTCTCTTTTCTTCTCACAGATTTACTGGCTCTGGATCAGAGTAAGACCTTCTATAAGCCTGACTGGTTTGATATAGTGGGTGCTGAGGTGAAGTGCTGTAAAGAAGCTGTGTGTGTTATTGACATGTCTTCTTTTACCAAGTTTGAACTCACCGTGAGTCACTTCATTAATCATCTACTTGATTTTCTTTATCATCTATTGTAATTATTTGAGTTTTTAGGGTATCAAATTGAGCAGTGTATGCGTATTGACTTGTATTAAATTCCAGAACAGATTTTTCAAACCACCCAGAATAGCTCACTTTCTATCCAGGCTGGTGTATCACTTAAAGTGTGAAAGTTGTTCGGCTTGATGAGATCTATACTGTAGGTGTGTGCATTTTGGTGACTTTAGGTTTAAAGGGCTGAACACAATCATATAATAGTCCCCCCCACGATCCCCGGAGGTCAAATTGGACCTGGTGGCCGCAGATTCCAAATTGTCTGCTATATTTTAAGAGTTTTTAGGCATGTTAAGGGAACCAAAAGCCCTCCAAACCTTAATAATAATAATAATAATAAATCCTTATTGGACCCTACAGCAGTACAGCCTGGGCCCTATTAACCTCAGATTTGTCCCAGATTAAAGTGAATGTAGCCACATAGAGTTTATCTGAGCCAAATGAAATGAGATAATGTTGTAAGGAATGACAGACACTTGAATCTCTCTGTGTTTATGTCAGTCTGCAGGAGATCAGGCCCTGTGTCTTCTACAGCGTCTCTGTGCCAATGACCTGGATGTGCCCGTGGGACATATCGTCCACACAGGCATGCTGAACGAGAGAGGAGGCTACGAGAATGACTGTAGCGTGGTACGCCTCAGCAAGAACAGGTCTGTAAACATTAAGAGTCAACAATGTTTGTATACATGTATTATCATTCATATTTAATATACGTACTAGAGATAATAGAGTAACTGTTGTAGAAACTAGGTTCTGTCTATCAGGACTAATCTGTTGTTTTCTGATTTGACTACTCAATATAACTATGGTCAAGGTTAACTTGCGAGCAAGAGCTAGGTAGGTATGAAAGAAATTTGCCAGTCTGTGTCTTCCAAAAACCAGCATTGTAAATATAATTCATCACATGGTTTATATAATCACATGAGAGACTGAAATAAGGATCATAATGTATACTGTAGTCTTGTTAACTTGTTATAGTGGAGTCTACTATTCTTTGTAAAACAGCTTTGAAACAATATATTTGTTAACTCTTTCACCGCCAGCGTTTTTAAAAAAAGTTGCCAGCCAGCGCCAGCTTTTTTCATGATTTTCACAAAAGTTTAATGCCTTCCAGAAAATGTTATTCTTCATATATATAAACATACAATATACCAAATGCAAGAACAGACCCTCTGCTTTCAAACAAAAAAATCGTTTCATCCGACCTTCAGCAGTTCTTTTGTAATCAGCTTTTGAATATGGGTAGGTTTCTGCAAAAACACCACATTTTGAGCAAAAAGCAGAGATAATTCCATTTTTGTGACGGACTTTTCATAGAGATCCCATTCAGACAGATCTTTAAAACAGACACGGACATGCAGCCGCTTGCCATAGGGCAATACTTCCGGGTTTAAAAAGTTGCAGAAGGATAATAGTGGATAATAGCGGTATTGCGGAAAGACGGAAATACTCGACATTGGCGGGGAAGCGTTTTCTCTTGATTGACGAGATATCTCGTCAATGGTGGGGAAAGAGTTAAGGAATGCTTTAAAACAATAAACTTAAATTAAAGGGGAGGAATTTATAACAAAATTTTCATTCAGGGTTGAACTAACGCTTTAGGAATTTATGATACACTTGATGTCCAGTCTTTAGCTCGATAGTTATTTAGAAAACAATGAAAAGCTTCTCAATCATATCACTAAAATCAATTATAGACGGTTTCAGCAGTAACAACATAAACAAACGGCTTTTGTGGTCATCACGTAACTTCCGGTAAACTCCATGAAGAATAAATAACAACAAAGTCCTTTTAAAGTAGTTTATTCATATAACAAGCAAAATAAACAACAGGTAGATTACATAGGAACCCAAAACGTGTTCTTTTCAACGAGGTATTTGTTTAAGAGTTCAGTTTCAGTAACTAGTCAGACCATTAAAAAAACAGAAACCGGAAGTAAAGTTCAGACCAGACGCTTATCGCGTCACCGCACGTGCTCCCGATGAAATGGTATATAGATTTTTTGTAAAATATAAACATTAGTACCATTTAATGACTATATAACATTTTATTTGGTGCATAAATATTAAAATATGTTTTAAGTCGGAGCTTAGTCATAATCACAACATTAGTTCAAATGCACTTATATACTGTACACGTTATGTGCAGTTATTAGATTCTGTGTCAATATTACGAGTTGTTACAATTACTAAAAATAAACTATTACTGTATAGAGACACTCTACTTGGGTTAATTGGTAACAGGTCGGTAACATGACTCTGTGTTTCCGCACTAATTAACCAAACACTTGACATGTTATCCCACATTAGCATTCATTTAATTCCATACCTTTCCCGACCTGTTTGACATAAAAACCACAATTAAACTTTTAACAGTCTTCATACAGAGCATAAACACAAATAAGCACAGGACGGTTTAAAGACTGTAAAACTAAACATGAACACCAACTTCCAGACAAGATTAAAACTATGAAAGACTGACCCACACGTATACTACATATAGAAAAACATATTTATAGAAAATACATTTTAGAACAAACAATGAAGACATAGTAAAAAAAACTTAATTTGCATTTGCAGCGGGTTGCATGTGGATTTTTTTTATTGGTTTTTTTTTCCGCATACAGCAGCAGTTGAGCTTGTGTTGGTCTTGATTAAGTTAACAAACATTATTTATTTATGAGCCATTTAGGCTACTTATTTATGCCCCTTTTTTATATTACTTTAGGTCTTTGTCTAACAGCTGATTGGTCAGTATTTGTGAATATTCCCAGATTATGGGCAGTAGTGTTTTTGGGACTCATCCAGTTCTGTTTTATACTCTTTCATTAGTTTCTTCATTATTTCACCATCTGATCAACAAGTTCATTGCTGGTCTTGGATTAAAAAGCACATGCCAAACGACCCTCAGCTTCACCTGGAGGACGTCAGCTGGAAGTACACAGGTGAGCTGAAACTGACCTTTTGACCTATTAGAAAAGAGGAATAGTCAAGTGTGATAAGGTTTTCGTGAGGTGCATAAAGACAGCTTTGTAAACACACAGGCAATGTAAACAAATTCAGTTACTGCCATTACTACACTACTACTAAAACTGAAACGTTTCGGCCGTATCTTTGTGGTAGTTAAAGTCTAACATCCACATCCGCAGGAATGTGTGTTGATCCCCCTCCTTTACTCCCTCTATACACATGACTGAACTCAAATGAGCAGTGCCGTGTGAAACATTCACAAAATGGCACAAAATCACTTTATGATGATGACTACATCATTTACATCACTACTCCTTGCTGGTGAAATGATCTTCCAAATGCAGTCTGGTCGACCATAAGTCATGCTGCTGCTTAGTTGAATTGGCTGGAAGGGTATTGCAGTTGTCCAGTTTTGATATGAAGAGCTTGGACTAGGAGCTGCATAGCATGCTGGGACAGAAAAAGATCTGATTTTCTGGATATTGTGATGTAGGTAGTAAATTTCAGCCTGTCATCAAACATCTCCTCCATGATCCAAGCTGATTGGTAAAGTGTTGTTCTATTAATGGGTTGGCATGGATTACCAGGAGTTTAGTGTGGCAAGGTTGAGTTAAAGGTGACGTTTCTTTAACCATGAGGACATAGGGCATGCAGAGATGGTAGAGACATCAGAGTAAAATGACAGGTAAAGTTGTCTGTCTTCTGCATAGCAATGGTATAAGACGCCATGCACCTTCATGATTCGACCAGAGATGTTGTGTATATTGAGAAGAGGTGCGAGAACTGGAGTTGGCTCTTGCCTGCTGTTGGTTTTGGACCACAGAGAGGTGGGCAGTCTATCTATTCTCAGCCTAAAATACCAGTCATGTGTTCGTATGTGTAATAGGTCTATTGTCACTTCTGTGTTGTGTGTCAATAAAACTCATTTTCAAGAAATGTTTCTCCATCAATCTATTCACTGAGAAAACGCTGTTATATTTCAGCATGTTAAACAGCACTCGCACTTGCACTAAAATAAAACAAACATTTGGAATGTTTGCCAATATCTAGCACTTCTTCTAATATTTAATACATGCCTGATGCACATGAGATATAAACTGTACCACACATTTCAACAACAATGAATTACAAATAAGCGTACATTTTATTGAGGAAGCTGCTAATCACACAACTCACCGCTGGCTTGACACAAAATTTGCAACAATACAGGGGATACAATCACTAGTCAGCAGCCAGCCAATAGGAAACACAGTTTACCCCTTTTTGTCTAATCATCATAAAATGCGATTTTTCATCTATACCTGTATTGATGAGTGGAGACACCTTATTACTTATGAAGTTTGACAAAGAAGAAAACTAAATATTTCCTCTTTTAATTTTTATTTTAGTTTGGCAACTTAGTTTATAGTTTTGTAAACACACAATAAATGTAAAAAAGTGAATCATTATTTTAGTTTTTAAATAACAAAAATGTTTTGTTCACACCTCGTTTTTTATTATTTTGTTAGTTTTTGGTTTTCTGTAAAGCTGCTTTGCAGTGGTGCACATTGGGAAAATTGTTATATAAGGGGTCTCCAACCTTGCTCCTGGAGATCTGCGATCTGCTGTCCTGCAGAGTTCAGCTCCAACCCCAATTATACACATCTGAATCTGCTAATCAAGATGTTCAGGATTACCAGAATATTACAGGAAAGTGTGATGGACCAGATTTGAAACAAAGATATGAAGGAAGGTAGCTGTCCAGAGATCCCTGCATTATATAAATAAATAAATAATATACAGTACTGCGCAAAAGTCTTCGGCCACCATGCCAGAATTAGATTTGTTGTTTTTGCAATGTTATAGTGATCATATATAATTATTTCTCAGTCTCTTAATAGAATACATCCAGAAAATACAGGAAATGTGTACCGGTATGTAGTATTAAAAACTGTATAAAAATGTAAACTGATGTGTCAAGTTTTTAGGGTAAACTCCCCTTACACTTGAGCAATAGCAGGATCTCTTAAACCTAAATCAAATTAAATCATAATTTTTAAGAAATTAGTCTTTTTACTTCATTCTGCTCAAAAACGCTCAAGATGTGTTTCGTGCCAAGAGAGGTCACACTAAACACAGACGATGCCTGAAGAAGACATTTTTTTGGTACATATTTTCTGTTTGTATCTTAATAAAATGATTGAAAAATAAATATGGATGGACATTAAAACTTCTAAAACAACAAGTCTGGTGGTGGTGGCCTAAGACTTTTGCACAGTACTGTACATGCATAAGCTCATAAGGGTTTAGAGATATGAAGTTTGAAATCTTAAATGTACCCAGAATGCATAAATAACCGAGGGAAAACTTTGTGAAACATGTTTATGGAAGAAATATAATGACAAAAGTATTTGAATTGAAGTAGCCTGTTGAGTTGTACTACCTGAGGGGAAATGCTTTGTATTAACCGTGCTTGAATTTTAATGCATTGTATTTTTGTGTTTTTGAATTAAAACAGCCTGTTGAATTGTACTACCTGAAAAAAAATGCTTTGTATTAACCGTACTTGAATTTTAATGCATTGTATTTTTGTGTTTTTGAATTAAGACAGCCTGTTGAATTGTACTACCTGAAAAAAAATGCATTGTATTAACCGTGCTTGAATTTTAATGCATTGTATTTTTAGGTTTTGCATTTTTAAGGGCTGAAATTCAACATGCGTGTATATTTTCTGTATTAAAAATTCAATAGTCCACATTCACCTTTTAGATTTCACTTTAAAATATTCGGTCTGTTTAAAAATACAACGTAAAATATTCAGCAGGCAATTTTCAGTCCATTTAAATTCGCGTCCAATAATTCAAGACGAATTACAAAACCGTGTTCGTTGATCGTAGGCATGAGAAGATGGTAGATGGCCACCAATATCAACTTAGCTTTTGAGAAACGAAGCCAATAGCAGGCAGAAAGGCCCTATTTAATTCATATGGCATTTAAAAAACGTTTAGTATCCTGTCAATAACATAACCAAACAATACACTCTCTGTATGAGTGTTGCAATTACAGTTGTTTTACTAAAACTGAACATAAAAGCCAACATTCATCACTTCTGCAGTGGATAAATCATCTTACATGTACAAAGTCTTGGCGAACACATGCACCACCTGCTGGTCAGATCGATTAACAGCAGATGAGATTATACTCGATACTCTACTGCTTTTCCTGCGGTTCCCGGATGTTAAATGTTGAAATCTGTACGACTGAATTTTTGGACTTGAATTATTGGACGCGAATTTAAATGGACTGAAAATTGCCTGCTGAATATTTTACGTTGTATTTTTAAACAGACCGAATATTTTAAAGTGAAATCTAAGAGGTGAATGTGGACTATTGAATTTTTAATACAGAAAATATACACGCATGTTGAATTTCAGCCCTTAAAAATGCAAAACCTACCTTTTTTCAGGTAGTACAATTCAACAGGCTATTTTAATTCAAATACTTTTGTCATTATATTTCTTCCATACATGTTAACCCAGAAATGACCTTCAATCTTTGCTTTTTCCAGCTCTGAATCTGATCGGTCCTCGTGCCATGGATGTGTTATCTGAGCTGTCTTACGTGTCCATGACTCCAGAACACTTCCCCTCTCTGTTCTGTAAGGTGAGTTTGTCTAATATGTCACTTGTGTTGTATTGATGCATACTGTTCACTGTTTGTTCTGATGGCTCGTGATTGTGTCCTGCAGGAAATGAGTGTGGGTTATGCCAATGGCATCAGAGTGATGAGTATGACACACACTGGAGAGCCAGGATTCATGCTTTATATTCCCATAGAGGTGAGTTACTTTGAATGTTTTGACTGGAAGTGATCTTGATGTAATACCTACAGTAGGCCATATATATACATGGCAAAATGGGGTGGTTTTTACACTGGGCACGTTTGCTGTGGTCCGAAACAGAGTACGATTGTTCCCGTCATGCAGTTATTTTAGTACTCTCCCTCATGGTAATCGTGCATTGTGTAAACTAATGATGTTGTCATGGGCTACAACGCATGCAAAGGTTACTTTACTTCCTGGACGAGTGCAAGCTGCTTTCAAATTCATGCAAATCCAAAAGCCACAGTCCCAGGATAAACCACCTCAGGGCACCTCATATAGGTAGTCTCGGGGTCAGTACCCCATTGCGCTCCTGGGTCCACATGACAGGGTGCACATTACCAAATTTCGGACTGTAGTGTCAGTGTGAAAGTCACCTTTTATTGTACAATGTGCTGTGACCCATATATAACAACAGTTTAGGCACAAAGCTTTGAGATTGACATGTGCTTTTTTCCAGTACGCACTCCACGTGTATAATGAAGTGATGTCAGTCGGGCAGAAATATGGGATCCGGAACGCCGGCTACTATGCATTACGGAGTATACGCATTGAGAAATTTTTTGCCTTTTGGGGGCAGGATTTGGACTCATTCACCACCCCGCTGGAGTGTGGCAGAGAATTCCGCGTCAAATTTGATAAGGTCTGTATTCATAGTGCTTCTCTTTAAGCCCTAAACTCTTAAAGGTGCAGTGTGTAACTTTTATAAGGATCTCTTGACAGAAATGCAATATAAAATACACTAGTCAACGTTTGAAGTGGATCAAAACGTTTCATAAAAGTTGTCTTAAAACTAATACCCAATACACATTCTTGTCTTAGGACAACTTTGATTAACTTTTTTGATCCACATCAAATGTTGACTACTATACATAACTATGTTATCAGTGGTGTATAAAAAACTTTCATAATGAAGTGTTATGTTTTTATTACCTTAGAATGAGATGTTTTTATCTACATACACAGAAGGTCCCCTTACATGGAAGTCGCCATTTTGTTTTTACAAAAGCCCTTAAAGGCGGAGTGCACAATGTTTGAAAGCCAATGTTGATATTTGAAATTACCTAAACAAACACGCCACTACCCCAATAGAATCTGGACCTTCTTTTAAAAGACCCGCCCCACACATGCGCAACCCGGCACGGATGTTGGTTAGTAGACACTCTCCTTACTGCTGATTGGCTATAAGTGTGTTTTGGTAGTCGTCCCGTCTCCTTTTCCAAAGCGTTTTTCAAACATTGTGCCTTTAACGGACAAACTTTTTTTACTAAGTTGTCTCAAACGATGACATGGTTGTCCAGTGGCGGCTACCGTAGCTTCTCTATTCATTTCGGTGAACGGTGGACTGAAACGTTTGTTGCAATTTGCAACCTCACCACTAGATGCACTAAAATTTACACACTGCACTTTTAAGTTTGAAAGTATAGGCAGTTGTGGTGTAATGGTTAAAGAGCTAAGATTGTATCCAGAAGGTCGCCGGTGCAAGGCGTTTTTCCCCAATTGCCGTCTGGGCACCGTAAGGATAGCTGTTCGTTCAGTACTCCCTGGCATGGGTTAAATGCCAGAGAGGGGCACTCAAGTAAGTAACCAATTTAATAGACATTAGACTAGACTTGACCCCAAACTCGAGTCTTTCATCCTCACTGATATTACAAGAAGAAATCTGTGTCTTATTTGTAAACGGAATCGTGTAGGAAAACTAGTTGTCTTTGTCACATACTCACTCTCTGTTAATCTGTTAAAGGTGCAGTGTGTAAATTTTAGTGGCATCTAGTGGTGAGGTTGCGAATTGCAACCAATGGCTCAGTCCACTGCTCACCCCTCGCTTTTGAAACACAAAGAGAAGCTACGGTAGCCGCCACAGGACAAACATGCCATCGCAGTGTTTCCCACAGGATTTTGAGGAGACTGTGGTGGTGATGACGTCACCCGCTAATTAGCATATATGTGACGTCATCATGTCGTGTTTGCATTTGATCTAGTGTTGGCACCTGAAATATGTTTCACTTCTACTCTTTGATCTGTATCTGTATTTGATTTGTATTATATATCAAATTATATTTTAAGCCAAATTAAGCTGTTTTGAATAGTGAAATAAAAATGTAAATGGGAATCATGAAAATTCTATTTGTGGGGGCCAGTGTTGATTCTGTGGTGGGCCACCACAAATAAATCAATGTATGGGAAACACTGCATCGTCTGAGACAACTTAGTAAAAACACTTTGCCCGTTAAGGGCTTCTGTAGAAACATGGCGGCACTAAATGGCGACTTCCATGTAAGGGGACCCTCTGTGTATGTAGATAAAAACATCTCATTCTAAGGTAATAACCACATAATGGTTCATTATGAAAGGTCTTTATACACCCCTGATCATATAGTTTTGTATTTTATTTTGCAATTCTGTCAA
Organism: Misgurnus anguillicaudatus; assembly: GCF_027580225.2. Lineage (NCBI taxonomy): Eukaryota > Metazoa > Chordata > Actinopteri > Cypriniformes > Cobitidae > Misgurnus > Misgurnus anguillicaudatus. Next base: position 3,056,443 of record NC_073351.2, read on the forward strand.
GAGATCCTACTAAAAATTACACACTGCACCTTTAATGTAGACTCAATGGAGAAGTCTGCAAACTGCTTCATGTCTCCCTTTACAATAGCTGCACTACATTCTAATGTGATATTTTACATGGTGTTTATACTGTAGATGCCAACATGCAGCTGTGAATGTTCTTATGTAATATTAGCATCTGAGTGTTGCGTTGGTTTTAAGTGCAACATTGCGCATAAAATAACTTTAAATGATTTGAAAATAATGCAAACCTGCAGGTGCATTACCACATTGATTGTGCAATTTTATGTTGTATTTTTTTTTCATTCAACTTCTCTCTCCTCCGTTCTCACAGGACACAGATTTCCTGGGCCGGGAAGTCCTGTTGCGACAGCGCGCCGAGGGAGTTTTGCGGCGTTTCATTATGCTGGTCCTTGAAGACCACGACACAGAGCTGGACATCTGGCCCTGGTGGGGCGAGCCTATTTACCGCAACGATGAGCTGGTCGGTGTGACCACCAGCAGCGCCTACAGCTACACATTAGAGCGCCACGTCTGTCTAGGCTTTGTGAGCCCAACAAACTCCGATGGCACTCCAGCTGTGGTCACGCCAGATTTCATTAACCGGGGCGACTATCAAGTGGACATTGCCGGCCAAAGGTATCCAGCTAAAGCCAAGCTCTATCCGTTCACCTCACTTTCTGCCCAGCAGAAACGTCGCAAAGACGACATGGAGCTCAGCAACTTCCAGAGTAAATAAAGACCTGGTCTGAGAGGCCCAAATCCCTGGTACTGGCCACTGCATCGTGCCCCATGTTATGACTTTATGATACGCCAAATGATGTTTGTGTCCGGTCACACATCGTGTAAGAGCTGTTGCCATCGCTGGAGCAGTTGATGAATTTCTACAACAAATGTAATGCGTGATAGCAGATTTGTTTGACTTTTTCACATTGCAAGGATTCAAAAGCATAACTGTCTATTGCATTTTTAGTAGTGCATTACTCTCCGAAAAACAGGTCGTGTCCTTGTTTTAGTTCTCGTTTTAGATGCGTTTCTTTTTTAAGAGCACTCCCCCAAGTCACGTGGTTTAAAATAAAAGGTGTATTTTATAAGGGAGGTCAGATTAAGACTAGACAATCACAGTCTGTTGGAAGCTTTAGTTTATTTTTGACCAACATTAAAAGATTAAATTGGAAAGATTCAAATGTATCTATAAATGCTGTTCATTGAGAGGTTTCAGATAGTGTAAGGGACGAGTTTTGACCGATGGTGTTTATAAAGTGCCTTGCAGCAATTCATTGAATGTTTGGCTGATGCGATGCAATCCTTTATTAACATCAGTAGAGTAAACGCACACCTCTCGAGGTGCTAGTTAAAGGAATAGAAATGAAATAACCCACACTTACTTAAAAGCATATGTTTCAGTGTAATATACAGCATATCGTTTTCATCTTTTATTCATTCATAATAATATATTTTGTCATTTTCGATGATGTCTCGGTTTATTAACGTTAAGAAAAGTTATGATGTTTTTCCCCTTCATCCGTGCAATTCTGTCAGAAGATTTAAATGATCAAAATATTCCCATTCTTTTATTTGTGTATATTCTGAACATCTGTCTTATGGCACTGAGATCTGTACAGTGTATATCGTTTATAAATCAAGAGCACCTTATTTTTTAGGATTGATACTCTATAAGATCAGCACTGTTTTGTCAAAGGATCAGAAGATCCTTCATTCGTTTGGTTTTGCACTGCAGTGACTTTAAATGATGACTCCATAGCAAATAAAAACAATGCTAACATGTCTAGGGCACATTTAGAAATTTAGAAATGAAGAAGTTTTATGTTTGCATTAATCATATCTACCGAGTATCAGTTCTTTCTTTTGGTTATGGGGTGAAGTTTTACCCCAGGTTTCATGAATTAATTTCTATTTATGTTCTCATCTCTTTGTGTGTGTGTGTGTGCGCGTGTGCGTGTCCTTGTGTGTGTGCGCATGTGTGTCGTGGACTGTGGATTGCTGTTTGAATTTAGTCTCTGGTAGTCTTAGCAGAGTTTGTATTGTAACTTATGAATCTAATAAGAAATGGTCTATTGACCGTACATTTGTTATAATTCAGTCTGTCAGAACTGACTAAGTTGTGCACTTTGCTTGAATCTATTGTGCTTTTTCTTAACCTGTCATTTAGATATAGCAGGTGTAATTGGACTATTATTAAAATTAATCTTTTGTCCACCCTGCCAGCCTTTGTATTTGTATATATTATACAAATGGTACAAATGTTTGGCTAATTCTCCTGAATAAAAATCAGAATTACATTTGTCATTTTTTTAAACATTAATCTTAAATGTTCTTGGTGTGTGTTTTTGTCACTAGAAGAGAAGCAATTGCAAAACATCATAAATCTGGAATTTTGTTCATAGTAAAAAAGTGGTGCTTACAGTTTTTTACAGATGCTAGGACACATTTCTCAATACTTTGGTCACTTTTGCAAAACTCTTCACACAGTGAGCACAACAGAAGTCTATGTGGGCTAAACTGAGGATCAATTATCATTGCTTTGGCACAAAAATGCATTTAATGACTACAGCTCTCAAATTTCATGAATTCTTTTCACAACAACTGCCAAAACTCTATAAATACAGGCCAATTTGCACATGCTTACATACTGTTTTTAAAACTGTTAAACATATGTTCAAAACAATAACATAATACAAAACTGAATAAGACAACAATTTGTACAGTAATTTTTTTAATAAAATATATTTTACATCTTATAATTAAATGCTATAAAAACAATTGGACCAGCCACAGCTGTCCACAGCCAAGTAGATTAGCATTACTATTGTATCTGTATCAGTAGATGGTGTGTATACAAATTCTTGTATTTTGGAATTACGCAATGAAAAAAACCTAAAAATAAACAACATAAAATATTGAAGAATTCTGCATCATGTCTGATTCATTCCAGTAACATATATTGCAGTGAATTATAAACAGAGACGTGTCCTTGTTTTACACAAGAAAACATTGTCATAATGCTACATTTTGTTAGTGTTTTTTAGGTCATTGTTTTGTGGGTGACAAAGTGTGTTTGTTGGCTGTCAACCTTTGCTAGTGTTCTGGAAGAATGAGTTGATTTGAGACCTGAATAAAATGTTTTGGTAGTTGTAGTGCATTTTGAATGTGAAATGAACTGCTTTGACAAGCTGAAAGTTGGTTTGGAGAACTGTGTGAAGAGTTTTGCAAAAGTGACCTAAGTATTGAGAAATGTGTCCTAGCGTCTGTGAAACCCTGTAATATGACATTAATATACTAAAGCAATAAATGTCTGTTTTTTTTCCTGGCTATATTTACAAACCACCGGGCCATCACATAGACTTTCTTATAGAATTGGCAGAAATGAGTGGTTACAGTACATCCAGAGCCTTAATCACTGCTGAATTTAACATCCAAATTAATCATACAAAACATGCTTCAAGCCTTTTAGCTTTATGATATTCTCAGCTCAGAATTTGCAATAATACATACCTTTCATTCCATTTACTATATTTTAATAATTCACCCATTTTCTGTGGTTTCCTTTTATTCAAAGCTATATAAATTAAATAAACTTGAGTGTTGGTGGCTATAACTCAAGTCTCCCTTCAACTACATATAAATCTATCGCCTTTTACTGAAGCTTTCCATGAAGGGGAACCACTGCAATTGCAGTCTACCCAGCTAACCAAAATACGTGACTATTATGTAACTGCTAAGTATTTGATGACCAAACTTTCATCGTAACACGTAATGTCGTGGCAACCAGAAAAGTGAAATTCCTGGATTCGTCGCCACAAAGTAACTTTCGGACATTGCCAGTTAGGAACAGCAACGTTGTGACAATGTCATGTGATAGTTGTCACTTGGTTAAATTTTTACTTTGGTTTTCTGATTTGCTATTTTGTTTCCTACTTTATGTTATAAATTATTTTATGGGTGGACATGCAGTTTAACTAGTATGTTCTCATTTGCCCCAAATGAATTTAATATGCGAATGACTACATATTTAAGTTAAAGGCGCTCTAAGCGAATCTGCGAGACGTCAGTTTTTGTTGATGTTTGAATTGTTTTCAAACAAACGGAGCGTAGCTAACTCCTCCCCCTCCTCCTCCCTTCCGTGCTTTCAAGAACGCGCTCAACCCCCACCCCCAAATCCTTCTTGTCGTTTATTGGCTGGAACACTTTGTTATCGTTTCTGGTGGTAGGTTTGGCCCCTGTGTTTATATTGCAGTTTGTGGAGCCTAGGCTGTCTACAGAGATCGCATTTTTTTACAGTTTCATCAGCGGACAGGCAGCAAGCAGATAGTGAGGAGATGTTTGCTGTATGTAACAAAAAATGTTTTATGGTCTAAAACGCGTGAAATCGCTTAGAGCACCTTTAATAGTTCATTTATTTTAAGCCTTCACAGGTCTTTAAAAAAAAGACACGCAAGCAAGCTGGAAATTAGAAAATGACAATCAAATAAAAAATTGTTTTTATTGCAATGTTGATATTTAACTCTGATTCGGATGTGATATTTCTCTTAGTATGTATTTTAAATATACAATCATACATAATCTTATAAGTAGTTCTTGTCAGTGCTCATTTAACATCCCTTACGAAAATTAACCATGGTTTTACTAGAGTTAAAAAACACGGTTACTCTAGTAAAACCATGGCAACCACAAAATAACCATGATTTTCAAAAACCATAGTTAAACAATGGTTCATTTTTGTAAGGGTTTGTGGCTTTTCGATTGGCACTACCTCATGTCTCCAAGAGAAAGGAAGTCATCCTGATTAACACAAAGCGTTAGCAAACTATGGTGTGGTTTCCAGACAGGGATTAGACTAGTCCTAGACTAAAATAAATGAAAGAGCTGTCCAAACTACTGTATAAACAACTTGCACTGACATATCTTAAAATACATCAGTGCCCTTTGTTTAATGCACACAAGTAATATTTTTAGGAAGGCATATTTCCTAATTAAACTAAGGCCTAGTCCTGGTTAAAGGTAATCCCTGTCCGGGAAATCACCCCTAAATCTTTTGTTTTCAGTTTATACAGCATAAAATCCATAAATAGAGCCATCTCCATTGTATAGGGGAGAGTGGGGTAAAGTGAGACATCGGGTAAAGTGAGACACCCCCTGTATCTAGACAACGGAACACATTTGTGGTCCTATGACTATTATCTTTTTAAGCCCCTCAAATTTCCCCTTGGCCATGAAGGACAGAACCTCATGCTGCTGTGGTTAGCATGTTTTTTTCACAAAAATATATTTTTTGCTTGTAAAAGTAAATTTTCTTGCTGTCAACTTAATCAACTGTTGTGCCAAAGCAAATTGATTCAGGTAGAAAAACTTATATCACACATGTTGATGAACTACCAACATATAAAATCTTGTGTTGATGCTAGCTGAAGATTAGCCTGAATTTCCAAGAAAGAGAGTTTTTTCCCAAAATGTGGCGGTGGGGTAAAGTGAGACAAATGCTGTGGGGTAAAGTGAGACATGAGGCACAAGTTCAGTTTAGTCTAAAACATATTTTAATGTAATATTACATTGCATATGTTTTATTTTTAATGTTATAAACATTGCAGAAAAACCATTATGCCTAGTCAATACACCAGGAAGACAGCCTGGGGAAAAAACACCCCTTGAGGAGATGGAGAGTGCAGCTGCTTAGGTCAAGGAAGGAAAGAAGTCTCTAATGCTACGTACACACCAGACACGAGGCATCATGGTACTGTGGGTTCACACCAGACACAAGTTCAACAATTTGCGCAAGTAGATTACATTCAAAGTCAATGCAAAGACGCGATCAGACACGTCCTCGCGTGTGGCGATGCGAATGACGTGATATTGGGGGTGCGCGTTTGCCACGAAAACACGCGCTATTCGCCGCAAACACGTCTTCGCCCAATTTGAAAATATTCAACTCCAGCGAAAAATTCGCATTACACAATGTTAAATCCTGCGAGTAATCTAGATCAAGTAACGCGATGCCCCGCATTTGGTGTGTATGTAGCATTACTCCCTCTAGACCACTCACGGGATCCAACACTGTGCCATTCAAATTCCTCGCTCGAGATAAACACTTTCAACCTGGACGAAGACATGCCTGAGGCGAACAGCGCGTGTCTTTGCGGCAAACGCCCCGCCCATATGGCGTCACTCGCATCGCCCCAGGCGAGGATGCGTCTGATCGTGTCTTTGCATTAACTTTGAATGTAATCTACTTGCACAAATCGTTGAACTCACATCTGGTGTGAACCTACAGTAAGGGCAGCTGCAAGGGATAGAAATATTGATAGATGGTTCTGATTGTCTTTTGCGCTGACCCGCAGACACTAGCTGGCTCTAAGGGTCCTTTGTTCTGAACCCCAGACTGCGTTCTAATCTAACTGGTTCTATATGTCATTTGAATGTTAAAAAAAAAATAATTGTCGGAGCCAATGTTGTATAGTGGGCAGCGCTCCGACATGTGATGCTTTCACACTTTCTGAGACCCGAGTTCGATTCCCGGCTCGTGGTCATTTGCCGATCCAATACCCTTCTCTGCTCCCCGTCCTTTCCTGTCCTCTCCAAAACTCACTGTTAAATAAAAGCAAAAACTGGCCAAAAAATATAACTTTTGAATTATGTTATGTTGTATTTGATATTGGTTCAGAGTTACTGTACTTTCAAGTGTTTAGAAAAATAATGTTCTTAATTGACCAATCCCCTTGATTCTTTTACAAGTCCAACATTAGTTCTGGAATGTGTGGTTGTCAAGCTAGCTGTCAGGATTTTATCTGTTACAATATGTGCTGTTATGGTAGTTTCAGAGTGGAAAAAGTAAGTGGATCAGTTTACCCTGAGCTGGTTCACTTTACCCCCTTGATTTTTCTGGTTTGTCTCAGTTTACCCCTAAGCTGGGGTAAAGTGAGACACAAGACCACTTTTTTAAAACAATCATATTTTCTCTGCTCTTCGTCCTGAATACATTCTGGTAATTTCCATAGCTAGGAAACATCCTGAATTAATGGGAAATGTGTAAATTTGACTGATATATCATTTTAGCTCGCTTAGAAGGGAGCAAATGTAAAAAATGTCTCACTTTACCCCACTCTCCCCTAGACACACTATATATTTGTGTAAACATATTAGAGCAGTTTCCCGGACAGCCCTTTCAAAATTTAACCATGATTTTACTATAGGTAAAACCAACAAACTATGGTTACTGTAGTTAAACCATGTAACCACAAAATAGCCATGGTTTTGACAACCATGGTTTTCAAACACCATAGTTAAACCATGGTTTTGATGATAGTAGTCAATACACCAAAAAATACACTTCTACCATAATAAAACCATGGTTAATTTTCGTAAGGGAAAGCTTATCCTAGTCCCAGTCTTAATTTAAAAACATCTTACACTAACCTTATCTTATCAGTGCCATTGTTTTGTTTCAAGATGCACACCAGTATTGTTTTTTGTAAGGTATTTTTGTTAAACCTACTAAAGCCCGGGATACACTGCACGATAATTGGCTGTCCCAGACGAAAGATTGCCATCGTGAAACTATCGTCGCGATTTCTGTGATCGTGGCTCTCCATCGGTGGTCCTATGTCGTACAGTGAGAGAGGTTCAAAGACGGCCGTTTTCCCGGTCTTGCGTCCAAAGATAGGCTACGATAGTTTTCTGGCAGTGTCAGAAATTCGGCATGATCACCGCACAGTGTGTTTGCTGCTACGACCTGCGCGCCGCGCCGGTATTTGTTTACCACGAGCGCATGCTGGTGACGTTGCGCAACGTGTGACGCAGCCGCCGAAGCTTCCGTGTCATCATCGTACAGTCTACACGCCTCTCGTACCCGAGTTTTAACAATACATGTCGCACAGTGTGATAAGGTAATGATCTTATAAGAGGACAAAAATCGTGCAGTGTATTCCAGGCTTAAAATGTACTAATATAACTCAGACCTAATCCTGGATTAAGCTAAACTCTGTCTTGGAAACCTCCCCAATAAGTCATATAAACTTGAATGAGGTCAATTTGATGCACCTGGTTTCCAGGCAATTAATTAGGAACCAATTAGCTTTGCTATTTATCTACTTGAGATTCACACAACTGGACTGTTTGTTTTACTGCTGCAATGGGACGAAATTGTGCAGCAGTCAGCAGGTGTGTATTAACATTACAATCAAAATACCAAAAACCTTTAATGCCCAACCACAACATTCAGTTAGAAACATTCAGTTTGTATTGGTGTTTTTTACCCAGAGAAAATTGAGATCTTGTTCTTTCTATATATTTATTCTTTCTTAATACTAGTTTCTAAAGCAAACCCTCTGAATTCCTCCTGTTAGTATGTTTCTACTGCTTGCTGCTCTTTTCTCCAGTGATGGGCTGCTTTGTAACTACTGCCCCCTGCAGGTCAAAGACAAGATCTGCCCCAACATCACCACAGCATGTAGGCCGCATGAGCGCTGTTTCTCCAGCAGAGGCCGTTATGGACGTGTCCACGTGCTTTCTGGTCAGGGCTGTGTGGCAGAAGAGCTCTGTGATTCACATCAAACACTTATACACATGAGCGTGGCCTACAATGTCACCTACATGTGCTGTTGTTATAACCTCTGCAATGACGCCCCTACAGCAGATAACCTCCTCAAACAGTTACTCGGGCTAACTACTGCTCCTGCTAACAATATCAGCAACGCCAATCCTTTCAATCTCTGTCCAGAGAATTAATGCTTTAACGTTATCATGGATGATGTAAAGCTGATGTGAAAGTGCCATTTTATTGCATGATTGCTTGAATAACTTGATCATTTTATTAATGCCAGAATGAAATCACACGTCTCATAAACATCAGCTGGTTTTTCAGTCTGGAAACTGGGAAACTTTGTAATTAAACACATGCTGCTTGAGTTTGAAAATGTTTTTATGTGTCTGATGATTGTTAGCACACTGCAAAAATAAATGCTGGCCTTAGATATTTACTGGAAAACAAGACGAAAATACTAAGAATTCTTAAATGTAGATACATTTACTTGATAAGCAAAGCTGCTTAAGATATTAATTCTTGTTTACTGAAAAATAAAATAAATTCAAGTGGTTTATGCTTAAAACAAGTACATATATTTGTCAATGTGGCAAGAAAAATAAAAATAATTCCAGTTTCAACTTATTTCATTTTTTCAAATTCATTTAAACCTCTTAAAATTAATTATTTTTTCTTGAATATTTAATGCATTTTCATAATTTATTTCAGAAAACCAGACTTAATGGGGTGGTTTAATTCCCGGACAGGGATTAGACTAGTCCTAGACAAAAAAAATGTAAGAGCTGTCCAAACGGGAAACAACTTGCACTAACATATCTTAAAATACATCAGTGCCCTTTGTTTTACATCATAATGCACACAAGTAATGTTTTTAGTAAGGGATGTTTGTTAAAACTAGTTATATTTCCTCATTAAACTAAGACATGTTCCTGGTTTAAGATAATTCTTGTCTGGGTCTGGGAAACCGCCCCATTATTTTAATATACTTTGCTTAATTATCAAGTAAATGTATCTGAATTTAAGAATTCATAGATACTGAAAAACAAGACAAAGACATTCATGTTTTGATGTGCATGTCTACACTGCAAAAAAATATTTTCAAGAAAAAAAATTCTTAGTATTTTTGTATTTTTTTCAGTAAAAATATCTAAAAATTCTTAAATTAAGATGCTCAAATTGATGAGCAAAACAACCCAAGAACATAAGTAGTTTTTAGACCAAAAATATCAAATCTAAGTGATTTCCTGCATAAAACAAGCACAAAAATCTGCCAATGGGATAAACAAATTTTTCTTGAATTTAGTGTTTAAGAAAATTTTTCAAGATTTCTTTGCTTACCCCATTGGCAGATGTTTTTGCTTATTTTTGGTCAAAAACTAGAATCATTTTCTTAGGTTGTTTTGCTTATCAAGAAAAAGCATCTTTATTTAAGAATTTTTAGATATTTTTACTAAAAACAAGACAAATATACTTCCTTTTTTTGCAGTGTAATGAGCAGTGTAAAATTTCATAACTTTATTATGTAAAAAGTTTTTCAGGCAGTGATTGTTCACATGTAGAGCAATATTCTCACTTTATTGTTCATAACACTTTACTGTAGCTATAGAGTAAAATAAGTTTTGTCATGTACATTTGTGTAGTGTATAAAGTATAAAAGACTGCATGCTTGCCAGATACTGCATGAACTATTACATGTAAACAGAAAAGCCTTTGTGCTTGTGCTTTAATTAAGGCAGAAATCCATGTGGTCTGATCTGCATTCATTAATAATCAAGGTAACACCTAACACCTGGTTTGTGGGTGTGTGCCATATTTAACTCGGAGGACTTTGCTTTTGTTGAAAAACTATTCAATGAAGTTTGGTTGTTCATTGTAGCGATGGCAAAAATGTTCTTTCTGTTCTCTACATCAGATCCTCATCAGATCTCAGGTGTTATTTTCCTGCTTGTGTGTTTTCTTCTGCCTGGTGTGCAATGTCAAAATCTTCGGTGTTTTTACTGTCCTCAGACGCCTTTCAACAAGACCTGTAAGACCGTCCTGTCGGAGTGCGCACCACGGGAGCTGTGCTTCTCTGCTAATGGTCGCTTTGGACGTACCCCTGTCCTGTTCACCAAGGGTTGCATGGCCAAGAGCGACTGTGTTCGGTCCAACAGTTTTGTGGTTCGTGGGAACAATGTCACCTTCACGTACTCGTGCTGCAGCTCGGACTACTGTAACTCAAGTCAGTGCATCTCATACAGCCATGTGCTCATCGTAACTGCAATTATTGTGAGCGTTTTTGTGACTGGTTGAGTGCCCTTCGTGCCGATTGAAGAAGCAAGGACAGACACCCTTGTTTTTGGATGCAAGTCACAAGCAAAATGGATTATTTGAAGTCATCTGCTACTCCGTTGAACTTTTAAAAAAGTTTGTGCAATGTATAGACTGACTTTTAACTGATTTTTAACAGTTTGTTGATGTTTGTCCTGTATATTGTGTTTGTAATAAATAATGGCCATGATTTGATCAGTCGTGTAAGGATGTGGTTTTTTTATTTCGGCATGCAAACTCCTCATACAGTTGGTGTGTGTGTGTGACCCATCTACTAAGTGGTTTACCAGGTTACTGAATATTTCTGCATGGCAAATTATTTACTCGGATGTAATAAAACAATACAGCCATTAGTAATGATATCCACGCTACTTGTTCTGAGTTACTGACTCATTTATTTAAAGTAGCTTGATCAAAATAACAGCAGTGTGAAGTTTAATTAGATTAGTTTCTAAGTTAAATGGACCACTCCATCATTGCTCAGAGCAACAATGCAATTTGATTAAAAGGTTCATTTGAAAGGGGGGGGGGGATGCAAAGTTCAGGATGCTCAGCTGAAATTATTTTAAATGCTTTAAAATGGCAACAAAAATCCAAAGTTAAAACCGAGCGATGAATAGTCATGATGACAAGAATTAAGCCTTTCAGCAATTCTAGAAACCTCAAAGATGATCTGTAAGTACTGTGACAGTCAGAAGATGTCTGATTAAAGCAAAGCTGTTTGCAAGAAGCTTATTTAAAGCAGCATTGTTGAAATAAAGTCATGTGCAGAATCACATCAACACATCAACTGGACCAAAGAAAAATGGCGTAACATTTTGTGGCCTGATGAGAGTAAAATTGTTCTTTTACGGTCTCAGAACCTCAGGTGACTCCCGGGTACAGAATTTAAGCTACAGTACACTGCAAAGAAAGTTAAACATGGTGGTATTGGGATGTTTCTCATACTACCATGTTGGGCCTATTTATCAAGGGAAAATGGATCAGTTTGAAAACATCAGAATACTAGAAGAGATTATGTTGCCCTTTGCAGAATAGAATATGCCCCTAAAAAGGGTCTTTAAACAAGGCAACAACCCCAAACACACAAGAAAGAGGGCAAAATCTTGGGTCCAGACAGAAAGGATTGAGGTTATGGAGTGGCCAGCTCAATCCCCTGATCTCTATCCCATTGAAAACTATGGGGTGACATTAAAATGCAGTTTCTGAAGCAAAACCTAACAATTCATAGGAACTGTGAATCCTGGGCTAAAATGCCTGTTTTAGGTGCCAGAAGATGGTTGACTTGATTTGACACAGATGTACAGCAGTTATCAACAACAACAATTAATATGAGAAAATCAATAGCTTAAAGTGAAATTAAATCTTAAGAAATTTCTTCAGTTTTAAGTGTCTACAGATAAAAATGTTGACACTGATATTTTTTTAGCAGCTTAATATTCATTATCTTTGCTTCCCTTTAAATACTCCTCATAGGGAATTCATGTGATTGACACCAAACGTGGTGAACATGATCCCGCGACATTGCCCTTGCTAAATTGCGAAGGGATTTTTGATATATCGAACAGTGCTGCCATGTCGAGGCAACAAATTTATGGCGAAACAGGAAGCCTTATATCTAAGGGAAAAAAGTCTTATTGTGATGAGACACGGGGTATATGTTCGGCCAAGGATTCCACTGCATCGATGTGCCTATTGTGAGTCCTGTGTCAGTCATAAAGTTGGATTTTTTGACAGTTGCATGCGGTGAACTTTCAAATACTCCTATGGGATTCATGCAATTGACACCAGAATTGGTCTACATGATGTCGAGACATTGGACTTGCTGAGTTTCCATATCTCGAATGCTGTTGCCATGGGAATGCATCAAACTTTACTTTAATTTTAGGCATATTTAAGGCTCTTGGCGTGCTTAGATTAACTTGAAATTTGGCACACACATCACAGTTGTTGGCTGTTAAGTGTGAACAAAAATGTCAGACAATGGCGTGTCTCTTTAGTGGCTCACTAGGGCCCATTCGTCTAAAATGTGGGGTTAGTTTTACCTTGTGCAGGGGGCAGTTGTAGCCTAATAGTTAGAGAGTCAGGCTTGTAACCCGAGAGTTGCCAGTTCAAGTCTCACGGCCGGCGAATTGCGACTGATGAATTGCTTGTGAAAAACAGTGGCGGCTGGTGGCTAAATAGTATGTTACAGAAGATCCAGAATGCAAGATTGACCCTAAATGTGAACAAGTGCGAATGGGCAAGACAAGAGGCAAAATACTTAGGGTACCACCTGATCACAGCTGCATCCTCAGGTGGATAAAGTGGAAGGCTTTAGGAGGAGCCCCAGACCCACGACAAAGAAGGAGGTGAGGTCTTTCTTGGGACTGATTCGTTGGTACTAAAGATTTGTGTCGGACTTCATCACTCTGGCAGTGCCACAGCCAAACCTGCCCGGAAAACGGGTCAAGAATTCAATACCTTGGGCGGAGGACTGCATTTGTCAAATTAAAAGAGAGAATGGGGCGGTTTCACGGACAGGGATTAGCTTAAGCCAGGACTAGGCCTGAGTTTAATTGTGAAATATAACTAGTTTTAACAAACAAACCTTACTAAAAACATTACCTATGTGCATTTTGATGCAAAACAAAGGGCACTGAAGTATTTTAAGATATGTCAGTGCAAGTTGTTTTGAGTGTGTACAGCCCTTACATTTATTTTAGTCTAGGACTAGTCTAATCCCTGTCCGGGAAACCGCCCCATTATGTGCTGGTCCTATTCTGCAAAGTGCAGATTCTACCCAGCTTCTTCTTGTAAAGGTAGATGCTGTTGCGATGGGCCTAGGAGCAGTTCTGTTAAAGGGAGCATCAGGAGAAGAAAGGCCCAACACCTAACTAGCCGAAAACTGCTACTACTGGAAACACGTTACTCTGTGGTGAAAAAGGAATGTCTTGCCATCAAGTGGGCCCTAGAAAGTCTCTGATATTACCTCTTGTGATGGGAGTTTGACCTGGAGACAGACCACAGAGCCTTAAAGGCGGAGTCCATGATGTTTGAAAGCCAATGTTGATATTTGAAATCACCTAAACAAACACGCCCCTACCCCAATAGAATCTGGACCTTCTGTTGATAGACCCGCCCCACACATACGCAAACCGGCATTTGATTTGATTTTATTGGCTATAAGTGTGTTTTGGTAGTCGGCCCGTCTCCTTTTCCAACGCGTTTTTCAAACATCGTGGACTCCGCCTTTAACGTGGATCCACTCCATGAAAGACCGAAACTCCAGGGTCACCAGGTGGTACCTGAGCATACAGCCCTAAAACTTTAAGGTGCGGCATTGACCTGGAATCAGAGCGTGGTCGCCGATTACCTGTCTCGGTTTCTGGCCAGTGAGTGGCTTGGGGGGGGGGGGGGGTAATGTGATAGAGTAGAACTAGCCATCCCCGCTGGGCAATCAGTACTGACACACACACACACACACACACACACACACCCCAGTTATTTACTCTCATAATCCATCCTGTTTCCCTCGGATGTCGAAGTTGTGAGTGCATGCACACTCCAATGGAACATGGGGATGTTTTCATACCACTCTTCCCCTCTGTTAGCATCCATAACTCGGACCTTACATGCACACACATTGTCTTTATACACACGCTGTTTGTTTTGTTAGCCAGCCTTCCAGACTGACACGCTGCGAAGCGTTTCTTTTCTGGATCAATAAATTCACAGTATATGCCTATGTAATTAAAAAATGTCAATAACCAAATAGTTTTTCCCCCACAAATTTTCACATATCTTTATCTTCGTTACTACACTTGTCTGCTCAAATTCAGCAGATGTAAGACTTTAAGGGCGCACTCACACTATCCAAACCAAACCGCGCGTTTGACCCCCAAAGCCTGGTTTGTTTGACTAGTGTGATCGCTCTGTTCAGCGCCCGGGTGCGGATTGGTTAATCGCGCCGCGGCCGGGTTGCAGAGGTGGGCCGGTTCACTTGGGCTCAGGCGCGGAAGGCTGTGGTGTGAGCACGATTCAAAAGGTGAAGACGTCAGTTGCGCGACCACTCACATTCATCTGCCGCCGTAAAAACCTTTTGATGCGCGCAGCGGGATTACGCGATATCCGAGCTGCAGACGTGACAGATCAACTAAGCAATATAATGACACGTGAGAGGGCTGTCTGTAATCGCGCACCAAACTACTCCGACTAAAAAACACAGACTTATCATTACGGTGGGTTCCAGTGTTAAGAGAGATGTTTACTTCCTGCTTTTTTCAAAACAAGCGCATCTTAATGACGAAAGCGCGCCCGGACTCGGATCGATAAAAAGTACAGTGTGAGTGCGTAGGGAATGGTGACAATCGCGCTGGGGAATGGTTTGGTTTGGATAATGTGAGTGCGCCCTAAGTTAAAGGGACACAAGGCACCATTTTTATGTTAATAAATCATCTTTGTAAGTCTGTATATGGTTAAATGACTCATTACATGACGAATGAAGACTCTCTCGCCCGCCCCTACCGTCTGTAGGAAGAATACCCCACTTGCAAGTTCGCTGTATCTCACCCGGTGTCCTTCAGTCTCGTAAAGTCTCAGATATAGAAAGCATTTACACCCAGACACTAGGGGGAGCTAGTAGAGAAATAATACTCAGACTTGCCTTGTGTGCCTTTAATGTGGACTGCTGCAAACATTGTTGCAGTCAGAAATAAGTTATATGAGAGTTATTTAAGCACTTGCAGGTAGTTTCTCTAAAAGACGTCACCTGAAAGGATTTACTGTCCATTAAATATAAATGGCTATCAGAAACAGATGCACTTAACTCTTTGATCCTTTGATGGAAACTTAACATTAAAAATTCACTTACTGCACATCTTGCTTCATTTACCACATTTTTGAAAACTGCTAATCGTGTTGGGTTATTATTTGCAACTCCACAAAGAGGGTAAATCTCCATCTTACAATAGACCCCTTCAAGGTTTGTAAACAATTAATGACTATCGGGTGCGTGCGCAGCATGGGGTCAAACTGTTCATACCATTTAGGCTTTCTAGTTTAATCTAACAGGGCTGAAAAATAATGACTTACCTGAAATGAAGTGAGCACTACAAACACAAGCCTCTTTGATATTTGCACTGTTCCAGTCTGCACGTTTAATTGCTTGCAGCCACAGATGTTGTATTTTTTGTTTTTGAGATTCTGCAGGAATCCCGAAAAACTTAACGGAAGACCTGGTGCGATTTTCACAGCCCACGATGTAAGTAGGCATTTTTGACGATACCGAATAACACGCAACTCTATCTGCTGTAATGACTTGTGACCCCGACATGCGCAGTGGGAACCGCCTGTGACGTGAACGGTGAAGGGGTCTATAAACTGCAAACAAAAAGAGAACTCATTGTTTATTTATCAGTAATAAAAGTGCTGCAGGCTGTGGGTTTAAGGAAGGGCAGCTCTATAAAATCAATCAGTTTATATTGAATCCAAGAGACATCTCTCCTGCCAGGACATCACACAAATATGCAGAACCACCACCTGCTTTTATTCTATATTTTATGGTTACTGTTATAAACACACAAAACAGCATTTATTTAAGAGATTTAAAGTACTTTAGGAGCATTAAAGTTTGATTACAATCATTGATTTCAATCTTTGACATGATCATACCAAGTCAATATTATTAAAAATTATATTTTTATAAAATGCTCTTAATAAAGATTCGGTACTTCTTTAAAAGAACTTATAGCAAAACATAAACAATCTCAAATGGTCAGTTAACAGATCTGTGTTCAGTGCTTTGACTCTAATTTTAACTAGTGACAGTGATTTGCAGGAGAACTGCACACATCCATTTCCAAGAGCAGCTTTTGAAAGGCCTTGTAAGGGTTTTGTCTTGTCAAGTTCATGTCTTTAATTTTGATATCATGTCTGGCCATGTCTGATATCATGTCACTTGTTTCATGGGTCTTGTTCTGATTGGCTCCATTGTACTATGTGTCATGTTCCCATTGGTCCCCTGTCCCTCTATATATTCTCTTGTTGCCATTGTCTGTTGTCGGTTATTGAATGTATTTGCTCTGTGTTTGTTCCTGTCCACAGTCAATGTCAAGGATTTCATGGTTCAAGTCTGGATTGTTATTCATGTTTTGTTTTATTAAAGTTTCATCAGCACTTGTTTCATGTCTGGACTAAAGGTCGACCGAGATGTGTTTTTTTGTGTTGCCATACCAGTTGATGCCAAGTCTGTCAAGCCAGAGACTGTTCACGTCGTGCCTGCTATACCAATGCTATGCCACAGCCTGCTCATATCTGCCCCACCACAGCCTGCTGACGTCCTGCCTGCCATGCCACAGCCTGCTCACATAATGGCTGCCAAACTAGTGTCTGCTCACGTCAAGCCTGCTCCACTAGTGGTCCCAAGTCAGGTATCCCCAGAGACATCGGAGATCTATTCCCTGTATGCAGTGCTACCGGTGGTGGCTCCAGCATTGAGTTTAGTATCACTTCGCAGTGGGAGGGATTATAGGCGTGTCGTTATATTTGCCCTGCCTGCTGTGACATCATACAAGTGAGAGCGTCGTTGTACATTCCCATACATTTATTTATTTCTCAGTCCGCCTCAAAATTAAAATTGACCACCACAAACAGATGTTTGCACATCGCGTTTATCACTATACCTCTGTCTCACATGACAGGTTCTGTACAAATACCCGCGGCCTCAGCCGACGGCGCTCCGCAGAGCCTCATTTAGGTTGCATTTAAGCATATGACGTGCTCGTTGCAAATGTTCGGCCACAAACTGCAAGTCTGGAAAAAACGGTTATGGTGTCCCTGATTCTCAACATGTGGATGTTTTTCATCGCTAAATGGGAGTTTGGGAACTTATAGCAGAGCAGATTACAACAGGTTTGCTCGAGGCAGCGCAAGCTAGCATGCGATGATGTGACGATTCTCTCAGACCAATCAGTGATCTACAGTGTTTTCGCGTCACATTTGGTATCAGCTCGGGTTGCTTGGAACCCCAACTGAGGTGGTATGAAAAAAGGTATTGTGTACTACGTACTGCACCCAGTGGAAAAGCTCCCAAAAGTAAGCTGACCCGACCCAAACCAAACCAAACCGTGGGGCACTATGCAATGGAAAAACGCCACAAGATAGCCACCACAACACCTGAACGTGTTCCCAAGATGGCCACCGCCATGCCTGAACCTGTTCCCTAGATAAGGCTGAGAGCACAGAGGACATTGCCGGTGTGTCCAAGCCATTGCTCCATGGCATTGGCCCGTCGTTGCTTCATGGTCTAGGCCCGCAATTGCTCCACGGCCCAGGCTTTAGAATATTTTTATATCCAAATAATGTCAAACACCAATATCACCCACTTAGACATGTACTTCACTATAATAATTAACATTTTCAGCTACAATAACCTATAAACACAATATCTTTAAACTTTTATTATTAAAACTCCATATGCATTCATAATAATCCCTTTGTTTGTATGCTGTTCATATTCACATACTTTCAAACATTTCCTAAAGATAGACTTGTTGTCAGACAAAAAAGTCAAGCTAATTCTGCAGAACATTCTGTGAAACCAACTGAGGTCTCCCTCCTCTTTCATCCAGCTATTTAAGGCTGACTTGCCTCAACATGTTAAAACCATATATGGGCTATCAGTTCCAAACAAAGTGTTTTTCACCATACCATAAAAGGGCATTCCTCTAGAGGGGCCTTTTGATATTTCAAACCACATGTGAGTAGTGGTACATTCTCTACTGTAACATAATGGTTAAATCAAAATGGTTATATTCACATAGATTATACTTGCCTCCTTTATTTTTTGATTAATAAAATCTTCTTCAAGATCAGCTGGAAGAAAAGTTGCTTCACCTGTAGCCTGGTAAGTAGCTGATTTTGTTTGCTTTTAAAAAGTGCAAATATTGAATTTATTTAGAAATGTTATCATGTTTTTATTGTGTTTTATTGTGCTACTTAGCTGTATTTGCTTAGTCATGAAGTCAACCAACTGCAGTTTGATTGATATTATTGAATTAAAATGAGATTATTGAAAATTTTCAAAAACGAGTTATCTCGCTATGTTAACATTTTAACTATTTAATCACGCATTCCATTATCCTTGCCATCACAGAGCGCGCGGCTCATGGCTGCATAGCAACGGGTGATGCGATGCCAAGCCACCACGGAGCACACCGTCTGCTCCCAAGCACTTTGGAAAGACTCGTTTTAACATGCGTTGTTAGACACGACATGTGAACGAACCCTTAAACGTTTGAATCCAAAATCAAACCATAACGAAACAAGGAAGACATCATCAGCACGTTTTGAGGACAGTGAAAACAGAGCTATACAGATAAGTAAATTGTGTGAAAAATATCACGTTTTTTACACGTGAAACATGAACACATGTTATATGGCACCCTGAAAACACAAGCTTCAAAAACACAGAAAGAACGGGACCTTTAAGTAATGCTTTTCAAAGCACTCATGGCGCTGTCCGAGTGCTGAAATGGCTCTCCACACGTTTGTAAATTCTTTATCTCTTGTTTGTTACAAATAAAGTATTTTTAGAGTACAAACCTTTTTTTGCATATTTGAAAATTATTTTTTGAGATAACACTGATCATGTAGGCTAACCATTCATTTAAAGCAATTAAAAGCTTTTAAAGGTTTTAATAACAAAAAATAATTTCAATACAAATGAAAACCTGATTTTAATATCAATCTTAAACTGGTGGTCTTCTTCCTTCACTTAGTTTTTCAGTTTACAAATTCTGCTTCCTAAATATTGTATCAGTAGTATCAATAATGAAAGCGTAGCTAATATGCTCTCTGGCTGTGGGTCTCAAACAGCCTTGTTTCCCAATGACCCATACTGTATGGGTTTGAGTGTCCTAATAAGATTTTACATAGTACAACCAATAGATTTTAAAATACGAAATAATTTTATTAGCAAACATAACTGAGAATATGGTGTGCATTTTACTTCTCAACACAGCACAGTGGTTAAAACGATGAGGTATTGCACAATAACCTTTCTACTTTAAATACATGGTTCAACAAATTATGCAACAATGGACATTCACCATATAAGTAAACTGCAGGCTTGCTGCAGATTCATGCAAACTACGTGCTACTATGTTAAAGTAAATCAATAAACAACACACAGATACAATCAAAGAAAACAGTACAGACAAGTATTGCATAGATTAAAATAAATACATTTGTGAGACAGAATATTTATAACAAACAAACAAGTACATTTTAAGTTTTTTTCCACAAACATCAAATTTCTTTAAACATCTAAATTATTATGATGATAAGATGAAATAGCCAGCATTGAACTTAAGTTGAACAGTGCATTTAATTTGACTTTAAACTACCCAAAGCATTTAGACAATAGTTTAACTAAGAAAATTACCTGTATCAAAACAAGAATAAACCAAGTGATAAATCACAAAGCAAAGGCATTAAGTGGTGTAGCTTCTGCTTATTTAAAAAAAAAAAACACTCAAGCAATTTGTATGTTTAGTAGTCATATATACTATGATATATCATTTCTAATGGACTTTATGCATACCTAACTGCAACACAGTTACAATCATTTGTCACTAATACTATACAACATTGCTGCTGAAACCTGGACTGAATATTTTTACACCTTTCAAGACCTTAAGCATTAAGGCGCACCTTACAGAACCATCTCATTTCCATTTATTGGGCTTTAAATAATAGCGCAAATACTAGTACATTGATAAGTGCAAACATTAGTAAATCGCTTTGAATGATTCATTTAATTTCTCACCTCCCATAAATTTTGGGTCTGACAGGGAAACTAAACCAACTGCGTCCACGCCTTTTTAGTGCTAATGTTTTATTGCGTGGTTTTAGTTTTTTTTTTACGATAAAAGAGGCCTTTGCACTGGTCCCAAAATAAAGGTATTTTAATATAAAATTATTTGTCTGTTCAACTGAAAAAGAAAGACATATACAACTGGGATGTCATAAGTGATTTTTTTTATGAACAATCCCTTTTCCCTTCAGACAAGTAAATTGCTTATTCACTCATCTAAACCAAAGTCTATAAAAAGGTTAACTGCTTAAATTGTTGTGTAAATATATACAGATAAATTTTCTAATCAGTAGTGACATAGTAAACAGCAACAGTGATCACATGGTCAGACATGGAAAGAAAATGCTTATTGTTAGTTAAAAAAATTAAATAATAAATGATAACTAGATTATGTTTACTACCGGTCTAGTGATCTGTTTATGTAAACAAAATAAATAAATGTGTGTCTATGGTGTGTCCTAATGTTTTTTGAGTTGGCTTGTGGAATTTTTGTTTGTGTGTAAGTCATTAGATGTTAATTTGTGACATGATTTTTAGTAGGTCATATAGAGAGCAATGATTTGCCACCAACCTGGTTCTTGTTCATTGTGAGATTTAAAGGAAAAACTATTTCAGTGCTCCGGAAGTATTTTGTGATTGAGGCGGCCTTTAAAATGGTAGACTACCTGATCAATATACTGAACAAGGGAGCTGAATGAGGTGCAACCTGTCGCCACCTGCGCGTGTGTATATGAGGAAAGTAACAAACACAAAACTACACTTTTCTCATGAATAC
This sequence comes from Misgurnus anguillicaudatus, assembly GCF_027580225.2. Lineage (NCBI taxonomy): Eukaryota > Metazoa > Chordata > Actinopteri > Cypriniformes > Cobitidae > Misgurnus > Misgurnus anguillicaudatus. Next base: position 3,077,941 of record NC_073351.2, read on the forward strand.
ATACATAGGCAACAATTGGGTGGTATGCAATACACAGGACACTGGAGGTTTCACCAAGTGTGCATGTGTGTCAGATGACCCAATTGTTGTCCGTGTAAAAATCACTAAATTAATTGGTGCCCGTCTCAAAATCACTAAATAATTAACACGTTACTTTCATACGAAGTAACAATGTAGCTTGATATATATGTAACAAATTAAAACATGGATAAATATAACAGACAAAAATAGACCATAACGATCATGATTAATTTTACATTTGTAATCTTTTTAAAATGTTATAGTTTTTATTTGGTCTTTTGCTCATTACTAGATAGCAAGCTAAATTAAAAATTAAAACAACTGCCAGTGTCGAAAGAAAAGCACTGCATGTTTTTTATGGGTTTTAATCATCTAAAGTGTCCTAAGAACACCTCTCACTTTATGTGGCAGTCTACAATATGTGCTCTATATCAGTGGTTCTCAAACTGGGGTCCGGGGCCCCCAGTGGGGCCGCGAGATGGTGCCAGGGGGGCCCCAGTTTTATGACATTTTATAAAATACATTAATTTATCAGGAATTCTCTGTAATTAAACCTAAAAAAAATAAGGCTACTAACCAACAGCACTACTTTGTATAACTTAATATGTTTTGTTTAATTAAAATGTTAAATTTTAGAACAGTTTTTGTCATAAATTTTCTTTGGGGGGGCCGCAAAGGAATCCACCGTACACAAGGGGGGCCGCACGCAGAAAAAGTTTGAGAACCACTGCTCTATATATATGTGCTCTAGTTATTGATAGTTTAATCAGGCTGCTTGTCTGGTCAGGCAAGTTACAATCTTGTCCCTTTAGTTTAAACCTGTACTGGAAAAGCATTACTGTCGAGCTCAGGTTTCCTTGGACCATTCTGCGCATTTCAATATTTTTATGCTTATATTGTTTGTTAAAATATTGTTTTTGAAATATTTTGTGATAAAATATACTGTTTGTGAAATAACTTTCTCTGACTCTGAAATGGTTGTCTGTTAAAAACATTCCACAGGAAGCACTAAAATACCAGGAAGCTCTAATAACAATGTATCTGAATCATATTCTCATCCATTATACCGCATGAGATTTGCATTATATATGAGCGGCCCCTACGCTAATAGGATTTTGTTTTTCTCTCCCCGTCTCGTCCTCGAACCTGAGGACACTGAGACTAACAGATCCAGTTCCTGCTGCCGCTGAAAATCGATCTTACTAGCCTCCCATTATTGTATTGCCAGCCGATGTCTGACCAGCGACCACCGACTGCTTCCTTTAATTTCTAAATTCTTAATAAATCTTATAGTACATATATTTTTCTACTGTATCGCCCAGCGACAACCAACTGCTTCTTGTAACTTTTAAAATATTAAACTTTTAATTTACACATATGTTTTATAATATAGTACTCTATATATAGTATATTTTCAGACTTGAAGCATACACAGGGTGAGGTATATTAAACACTACCACTCAACAAACATTTGCTACCATATTATTCACACAATGCCATTCAGCAATTTCTTACCACAAAGTACACGGCAATAGCGCCACAACTGATCAATCAACAATAATCCATTTAAAAACATGTCAACCACAAGACAACATTTACTTTCTGAAATGGATCACTGAGAAGTTATATTACAAAATAAAAACACATTAAATGTGTAACTAAAGTATTTTATAATTGTTAGTCTGCCACAGAGAATGATAAAAATGTAATTTGGTTACTCTAGCCTGTCAACTCATAAAAAAGCTAAATGAGCAGTGTGTCTCTGCACGCTTTATCTCTGTTCTTCATTGACTTATTCTAAGGCTTTCTCATAAAAAAATATTACTTTTACACCATTACTTTTTCACAGTTGCTAAACCATGCTAAAATGGGCCTTTAGCGATAGTTATTTGTGTGCAACAATAAAGTGCTGCATGGCTTGCTGACCAAAAGACAGTGTTTTAAACCTTTAAAGTTTGTGTGCAAGCAAGTATTAAAGGTGCAGTGTGTAAATTTTAGTGGCAACTAGTGGTGAGGTTGTGAATTGCAACCAAAGGCTCAGTCCACTGCTCACCCCTCGCTTTTGAAACACAAAGAAGCTACTGTAGCCACCACCAGACAAACAGGTCATCGTCGGAGACAACTTAGTAAAACAAGTTTGTCCGTTAATGGCTTTTATAGAAACATGGTGGCCCAAAATGGCGACTTCCATGTAAGGGGACCCTCTGTGTATGTAGATAAAAACATCTCATTCTAAGGTAATAAACACATAATGGTTCATTATGTAAGGTCTTTATACACCCCTGATAATATAGTTTTGTATATTATTTTGCATTTCTGTCAAGAGATCCTTCTAAAAATTACTCACTGTACCTTTAATAGAGGGCAGGAGAAAGGTTTAAGATTTATAGAGAGCTGGGCTTGTCTGAAACAGGATGAGGTCTGTTATTCTTTGCATCACAAACCTCATCCATTTTTAATTTGAAAAGGTAGCCGAGAAGCCAACTTATACTTGAATTGACAGTGTGAAGTAACCGTAGGGAAATTAGGTGCTGAAAACAACCACCACTTTTCAAGATATATTTGTTGCTCCCAGTGGCACAGACATTCTCAACTAGAATGTTGTGGTGTCTATTTTTAGTAGCCATCAAATACTAATGCAAGGGAATAAACATGGAATTTTACAGGACTTGCATTGCAATAGCATTTTAAATGTCTAAACTTCATGAAGAAAGCTTAAGCTAGTTCTTAAACTGACCCTACACATATCGTTGTGATTAAATATATGCCAGCTTTAATTTATCATTTGGTCAGATACAATAAAGCTTCAAAGAGACCTTTGCTACAATTGTATGTACAAAACTCCCGCACGATGATTATGACGCAATGGGCATTATGTCATTACTACACAATATAGCCTAATTTCACAGCAAAAGCATGGGAATAAAAATAAACGCACGACGGTTTGTTAAATGCACCTGTTTGTTACATGAATGGAAATTATACCGCTTGTTTACTGCTGATTAACTGCTACGTCACGCAGTTAACACTAATTTATAAACCAAGCCTTTTACACGCTTCCCTGCGTCCGTGTACCCACTGATTGACCTCTACAGTAGGCCTACATTCAATGTATCTAATACGGACATAGCACATTCGCCACATTTTCAATGTCACGTGACCGTATGTTCATTCACATATGACGTCCATTAATGCAATATAAGTAATTCAAGTGTTTTTAAACAGGTACAATTTAATCACGATTTGCCAGTAACGTCAGACCATCCGGGTATTTGTCGCACTGTTTTTTTCCATACTTAGGTTTTGGACATAGGCCTACTATTTATTTCGCATACTTTATAGTATGGAAGTAGATATTTCGGACGCAGGGTTAAAGTTTATAAATGTGCACTTAGCGCCAGTTTGTGCTCTAAATGAAATGGATCCATCCGTTTTCCCATTCCCTCAAAGGAGAGATTTTAAACCTGTGGCGTCTTACTTTATAATTATTCCCATTGTTGTTATCCCAAAATTCACCTCCGCCGGCACAGTACCTGATGGCAAACTGCAGTGTTCCTCCGCACTCCATAAAGTTAGGAGTGATCATTTTGAAGCTAAACTTGTCAGTCTGTCCGTCACTTGAATGGGGAACGTAAAACGCGAGAATATCCATAAAGGTCGTCCAGTTATTTAAGGTGTACCTCAAATAGACCTTTTTCTCGAACGCCAGGTTAAGAACCCGAACGATTCCCGACAGACTAAACTCATCCGCCTGAACAGACTCTAGTAAAACCTTCTTTTCTTTAACTCTGTTCGGGAAGTCTGGCAATGAACCTGGATTTGTGAAGAGCAGCTCCATGAACACAGACTGACTTGATGTGTTGGACTTGTCGAAGTTGTTGAAATGGAGAGTTCTGGCTTTTCTGAATTTGTCAATGATGCGCTCTGGTACCTCGGGCATATCCATCTGATTAAAGTGTTTAATAGAGATCAAGTCCAGACCAAGTGAATCAGCGAATCGGACCTTTTTCTGGCTGCTTGGGCTCCGGCTTCGTGCAATCTCTAGCTTGGCTCTTTCAGCCGACGTGGGGAGAGATTTGCACCTGCGACGGGCTGTCGGGCTGTGTGGAGGCTTCAGAAGTGCCTCTCTTCCTCTTGGTTTCTCATTCACCACGCTGATTTCCTGTGTTTCGCAGTCTTTATTCGTGTCAACGTCTCCTTCCATTTCTTCGTCCTCGAGCATCTGCTCGGATGATGCCAAGCTTCCGAACAGACTGGCGATACAGCTGTAGTTCCTGGGGATGCAGTTCTTGGGAGGAAGCATTACTACAGCATCGGCTTCCATAAAAAGTCTCTTAAATAAAAAAGAAAAGAAATGTCGAGGTCTGACGGTGGAAGCCGGGTTAAATGTGCTTGCGCATGTCGATTTCACTCGTTGATGGTACTGCGTATTTCTAGACCAATCTGAGGCGAAACGCCGCTCTCACAACCTCATGCTACATGCGAATCAGCACCGTTACGAATAATACTACGACGAAGCCTTTGATCATAAATATTAATAGCGTTTCTCGACAATCCCCCCAAAGCATCGTCAGGACACTTCATTAATATTCATAAACCACAACCACAACCGAATTAAGATTTGTTGACTCACTTGAGGGCGTCGTCCTTCCAGCCAATCAAATGTGATCTTCCGCGCGAACGTCACGTTAAGTAATTAATATTCATAATCCATGTCGTCGCCATAGTAGGATCCGCTGCCAGTCAAAACACGCCCCTTCAGCAGCTCAACCCGTGAGTTCGATCACGTCTCACAGCAGATAAATACACGTTTAGCGGTTAGGACTTCCCATATTTAATATGACGCGTTTATATTGATTCAAATCTCATTCACTATGTCATCTTCATTAGACAGCAGTCATTTTAGTAAATATGCCTACAATGCTTAATCTACTTGTAATTAAATTACTCAGTTCGCTTTTATTCATTCCAATTGATTATATCCCTAATAGCATACATCTCGGAGACGTCTATTTGATGTCTGCATTTACATCTGCAAGACGTATTTTTTATTGATTGCTCATCTCAGCAGTGTTACAGAAGTACCTGTGATATCATATTAGCATCACATGCATGCATAGCAATACAACATTTGATTTAAAGCCAATAAAGGAAAACGGACATTTCTGTAGATATAGCTACAATATTACATGACATTACCCAATATGTATTATTTCATAGTAATACTTGTGGTAATGGAATCCTTTACCGTGACATTTCCATTCAATTGGTTTACAGTAAGTAATACTATAGTTGGGAGCTGTATTTAGGTTTTACCATGATTTAAGTGCTATTTTATAAGAGTAGGATGCATTTACGATATTACAATCCACGTATCTTGTCCTTGTGTTCCCCTTTCCTGTACTTTTATTTTGAAGTTCTGTATTGTCATTTACGTTTGTAGTCCTTGTAGTGTCATTTTCTGATTGGTTCCCAGGTGTGTTTTGTATATCTTTTAGCCCAGTGTTTCAGTTGACATTTGTCAGTCATAGGGCCGTTGTTTTTATTTAATGGTGTTCTGTGTCTGATATGGTGAGGTGTTCTAGTGATGGCAGAAACGAAGCTGTTTGAAGATTCGAATCAATTAAACCAACTGGTTCGAAAAATGATTCACTCGAAACGCTTGAAACACGTAAATTTGACGCCACCTGCTGGTAAAAACGTTGTAAAAGCAACAAGATCTCAATTCAAACATTTTACACTTTTTACAAAATAATTTTAAAGGTTTTTCTAAAAATATGTTTTAAAGAAAAATAAATTATTTAACTTAACTAAGCCATTAAGTAAAAGTGTATTCTATTTTAGTTTCATTTAGGGCAATCAGATCATTAATAATACACTTTTAATTATCCACATGTTGTCATTAAATCTATCTATAAACAAAAAGTAGGCCAAATGTAAAGTGTTATCAGTCACAAGGATGCAGGGGCGGACTGGGACAAAAATTCAGCCATGGCACTGTAGCCACACTAGTCCACATCACTACACCAACACAGACCCACCCACAGATATGCACATTCACTACTTACATTTCTGTATACGCAGAATAAAAACAAGTAATAACAATAACAAGGTGTGAGTGTGTGTGTCTTTTACATACTTAAATCATGTTATAAAATTACTTGTGAATTAAAGTACAATATGCTGAAGTGTTGCTAGTGTGTGCTGCTTGTGCATTTGTGTGTATAATGTAAAGGTAGGCTGTGTGTCTGAGTGTGACACACATGCACAGGTTCCACTTATCCTAAGGGTTACTTAATAATTAATTAGACCCATAGTATTAAGATTAGACCCATAGTATTAAGATTAGACCCATAGTAATAAGATTAGACCCATGGTAAGCCTATTAAGAAACTATGTCAGTGTGTCTCTCATTGGCGTTTCCATGACACTTGACTGCTGCAGCAGCTGAGCTTGGTCAAGCAACATTTTAGTTTTGAATAGATGAACAAACCATTCAGACAAAGGATAACACAAGTAAGCCACCAGTAAATACGTAACCTGAGTGGGGGTCGGTCGGCCCATCTCGGGCTAAATGCTCAACATTTATTATTAGTAATATTATTTTTATTAGTAGAAAAATCGTGCAAGTGATAAATCATGCAGTGTTATGCACTATTTTCAATCGTGGCTTGGAGTCCAATCATTGGTGGATGCCAAGCCACTCTCTAGGAACCACTTAGCAAGACCTATAACTCTTCATCAGAACATTGTAGAGACATTGGGGTGGCATGACATCACAATCATTATCTGAGGTTTGTCCATTTGTGCCATTGTTGGTTCTTGACTCCGGTATTTTCTATTATTTTTGTTTAACCTTATGTTGGACGTCTCCATTTAAAGGCAGGGTCCATGATCTCTGAAAGCCAATGTTGACATTTGAAATCACCCAACCAAACACGCCCCTAGCCCAATTGAATCTAGACCAGGGGTCTCCAACATTTTTGTGAGCAAGGGCTACCAGAATGGACAAAACAATCTGGAGGGCTACTTTTTTGTTTTCATTGTTGATTTTATTTTATTTTACTTGTTGATATGTTTTAGTTTTGTTTAAAATGTTAACATAAGTTGACCAAGCCAAGTTAATATAAAAAATATGTAATAAATAAATATTACAATTTAGACTATTAATAGAATGTGCTTTAGCGCAGTGTTTCCCAATCCTGGTCCTCGAGGACCCCCTCCCAGAAAGTTTTTGATGTCTCCGTATTTAACACACCTGATTTAACTCATCAGCTTGTTAGGGAGGCATGTTTACCATTTTGGAAGGAGGCTGATAAGTTGAATCCGGTGTTTTAAATAAGGAGACATCTAAAACTTTCTGGGAGGGGGGCCTCGAGGACCAGGATTGGGAAACACTGCTTTAGCGGGCACCTCACAGACTCCGTGTGGCTACCCTGTGCTCGTGGGCACCACGTTGGAGACCCCTGATCTAGACATTCTGCTAAAAGACCCGCCCCACACATACGCAACCCAGGCAACAATGTCGTTTAGTAGACACGCACCTTTCTGCTGATTGGCTAAGTGTGTTTTGGTAGTAAACCCGACTCCTTTCTCCAAACAGTTTTTCAGAAATCGTGCACTCCGCCTTTAAAGGTTTTTATGAGACAATGTTGTAAAGCAGTACATTTCCACTGTCTTTTCCCTATAATTACACTTGTCAAATCAGTTTTTCTTTTTTAAGCTTTGAGAATGCCATTAAGATTATTCGTTTTTAACCAAGGTATATGGTCAAGCAAGATGGATCACAACATGTTTAAAATGTTTAGCATAGTGTAACATGTGGATCTAACACATCTAATTATACAACTACCAAATAATTACATCAAAGTAATTGTAATTTATTAAAGTTGTACTTTTAGCAGTATGCTTTTGTTACATTGTTTCTGATTCTGATCAATTATACAGGAGTTGTAAATGCACAAATTAAGCCACTCATCAATTAAGTATCTTAAATAACTCTCTGTTGCCAACATCTATAATAATAAATACATATCCACACAGAAGAGTTCAGTATCATCCAGATTCAAATTGTATGGCACAAAACATTTTTTGTGTGGGGTAGTTTTGCGATCCAAAGAAGCCTGGTCTTAGGAATCCCCCTTTGGATTTTCCTTTAGACGCTGACTCATTTCTGCTGCGTGAGCCTTGCTGTGCTCCCTCTTCACGTGGTACTGTGTAGACAAGGTAAAAACGACTAATTTCAAAGTAAAAAATCCACAATTTTCAAGCCTAACATGATTTCTACAGTTGACTGAATACCAGGAAACAAACTCCAAGAAAAAGCTGATGTAAAACATTTTGTTGGTGAATAAACAACACATTTCTTTAAACTCTGAGCTCACATTTCATTAGTATGTGTGTTTACTGGAAATAAAAAAAACAAAACTAATGTTGTGCTTTACTATTTACATACAATGATTCATTCAATGAACTTTAAAGTTTAAACTAGGGATGTTCATATTGACCGGTTAAATTATAACCGAAGGTAAGAATTTATAAATGATTTATATTATCAGTTAAAAGAATTGTTTTGTGTGTGTTGGCAAATCGCCTCTGTCCAAAACCCTTACCATAAACATATCTCTTTGTGCACAAACAGCGAAAGAAGACGCAAAGCAAAAGGTTTTGAAATGTGTGCTGCTTTAGAAATGGCCACTGTGGTAGATGATCGCATGCTCTTTGATAATGTAATGTTGCATGAACATTTGTTAATGTATGAATCTTGGTCCTGTTTTTGATCTGTTGCTGCTGTTTGCATGTTCAAATTAAATGTTTGTATTGTTTTTACCAGGTCACAGACAACCATCAATTGTATTTTTACTCAATGACACTTTAATATTTAAATTTTATCAATTAACGGTTAATGTTCAGTTTAAACAGATCGGTTTATCTTTTCAGTTAGTGCAATGCTCTTTTCAGTCTAATTAAAAGAATTAAAATCTGCTGTGCTTACCTCTTTCTTGAGACAATTGCGCATAGCACGGTCCACATCATTACACGTTCCAAAGAATTTCAGAACATTGTGCTAAAGACAAACCCAAATATTGTTAATTTGAGGCAACATCCCTTACTTCACTTTAAAATGACAGAAAATATAATACTAGGAGAAACAAACACTAATACACTTGAGCCCGTATTCATAAAACATTTTATCTTACCACTAAGAGTTCTCCTAGATAGCAGTAAAAGTTGTTAGCTAACAAGAGTTTTCTCCTAAAACCTATTCACAAAGCATCTTTTACCAAGGCTTTAAATAAGTATAAATCTTAACCTATAAGAGAAAGGCAGGGTTGACCTCGTTGCTATGGATGATGTCATTAAGAATATGGCCACAGTAATTGGCTGATAGGCGATGAGTCTCTGTGAAATAATAATGTTTTCATTTTAAATAAAAATTCTAAGAAGTATTAATAATTAAACTAGTAACTAGTATTTGCATATGCCTCTTGTGTGTCTACATTTTATAAACAATTATCGGATATGCCTACATGTGTAAAAGGTGCTACAAAAGGATCTTCACAGCGATTCAATAAAAGAAAAATGTTTGGTTCCCCAAAGAACCATTGAGTCAAAGGTTATTAAAAAAATATTATTTCTTTCTTGCTTTTTTAAAAAACAAACAAAAAAACTTTTTCCACTAGAAATAACCTTTTGTGAAAATGAAAGTTTCTTCAGATGTTAAAGGAACAGCCCAAAATTGTTCATTTATGTTATTGTGTAGCACCTATTGTTAAGCAGACATTTAATAAACAAGCTAAAATAATCATAGATGATAGTAAGACCTACAAACATAAAAGAACAGCTGTTGCTTCTTGCATACAAAGAAGGCAACAGCCATTTTAGTATTGTTTTTGGTTTGGTGGTCTTAGTGACTTAGGAGTGTTCTTGAATACCTCTAACTTTTCACAGATTTAAGAGCTAGTTTAACGCTAAAATGCATTGTGAAATACTCTAGAGCAAACATTTTGGAGCCCTAAAATGAATAATAACACACCCATTGCTTTTAAGACTTTCTCCTAAATCAGCAAGTAAGGAGCTTTAAGATGTTTTGTGAATACAGGCCCAGAATTACAGTAATAGTACAATCAATAAATGTGTTTATTTACACTGCTGAAAGTTAATTAAACTATTATAAAATCACACTGATTATAGAAATGAGCTCTCAGATAAAAAAGGTTAAATCAGTATGGGGTGGAGTATGTCTATGACTATGACATTCATGTATTGCACATTTAAAGGAACAGTATGTAAGAAATGTATATCAATTAATCATAAAATGGCCCTGATATGTCACTAGACATTAAGAAATCATTTTCAATTCAAATACTTATATCACTGACAACAGTGGTCTGGCCAGGATATTGTCATTTAAAAAGGGAGTTGCAGCCCTCAGCTGATGTTTATGTTGTCATTTTGTGTATTGGCCACCAGTTGTGTGATTGCAGTACCAGTTTTAGCCACAAGTTTTGTGATTGCAACACCAGTTTTGGCCACAATCCTACATACTGTTCCTTTAAGGTGAAAATGTAAACAAGTACAGTACATGCTTCCATACCTCTTTGTGGCATTGCTTGAGAAGTGTTATAAGTTCATTGCACTCATCAGTATGAAGATGTGGAGACAGATCTGGATGCATTGTGAATTAAAGTTGTATGTCTTACTGGAGTATGGCTTTAACGTGACCCCTTGCAGTCCTTGCAATAGTTACTGTTACAGTCAGGTAAAAATAAAAATAGTTTATTCATACAAGAAACAAGAATATAACTTTTCCCCCAAAAAACTAAGACGTATAATTGAGCTCATATGTAAAAAAAACTAAGACATATGGCCGGGAGAGGGCATTCATGACGATAGTTGGCTATAGTTATTATTATTATCATAGTTTAACATTAACATGCACATTGTGTGCTTTTCCGTGCATGAGAGGGTTTGTGGGGTTCACTTTGTGTGAGGTCAAGACGTGTAAACCATCAGCGCACGTGCGTCCGATGAAACCGTCTATACAGACTCCTAGCACCTGAACTTGTAATGCGCATGACTCTGACTCTTCCTCGCACATGAGCTTGTAATACGCCCAGCTTTGCCATTTCCTTGCACCAGAGAGGTTGCTAGCCGCAGGGTTGGGCAATGATACATCAAAATGTATTTTAAAATAAAATGCCAAATCCATTTTTTAAGTGTATCAAAATAAATGACTGTATTTTTTTATTTTGCAAATACTAAAAAATACTTTTACAAATGAGCATGAAATTTCTTCGAAACCTTCCATCAGTTGGACTATTTGATGATCTATTACTTCACCATTACATTGACTCTGATTGAGTCACGCACAAATCTTTCATGCAATGGTATGCAAACCAAAATATCATGACCCTACTAAACAGCTACTTAAATTAGGGGTACAATACTCAGCAATCAATTATTTATTTATCAAATCATTGAACACCTATTTAGCAGTTAAAAACAAACATCTTATAATTTATAAAATAACATTAAACAATTATTAAATGATCAATATGTTTAGATTTTAAATGTAGCCATAAATTAAATCTGAATTTAATCGCATCTCTATGATGTCATCATATAGACTTCTTACAAAGTATTTTACAGGATTTTAAAATTACAAAAATACAAAGCACTTAAGTATTTTGATACAAAATACAAAGGCATTATCATCAACCGTATCAAATACAAATGACAAAATACTATTTTGTATTTGAAATACATGTATCAAAAATAATGCCAAATACCACACGGGTTTAAAACCATTAAAAATTTTGCTCCCTGGCACGCAGAAAATTTAAGAGTGCCTGGGCTTTAATGACGTGCTCGGATTAATGGCATCAGTTATAAGGTTGCGGTCCTGACAATGTTGCCCTTAGAGTAAAATGGCTTCTTTTTTTGTCCACCAATCAAGTGCCTTGTCATAAATGAGTTAACAATAAACAAATAAATAAATGTGTAAACTATGCACGCACACGGGCTTGTAACCCGAGAGTTGGCGGTTTGAGTCTCACGGCCGGCGGGTTGTAAACGTGGTGCCCTTGAGCAAGGCAACTTAACCCTGATTTCTCCTAGGGCATTGGGATAGCTGCCCACTGCTTCGAGTGTGTGTGTGTGTTCACAACTTGCAGTGCGTGTGTTTACTACACACTGGGATGGGTTTAAACACAGAGGTCACATTTCGAGTATGTGTTGCATACTTGAGTAGTTTTGTCATTTCACACACATTTTATAATCACCGCTGTGAATGGTGCATTACTATCACGGCGGTAAAATACTGCCAGCCATACGCCACTGTGGTGTTTTGTTGTAAGCACAGTGAGGCTTAAATGGGCTCAAATCCCCTGGGGTTAGCCAAGTTTGATAAACAAAAAGTCAAGAGTATGTGAGATAAGAAAGTGGTTTATGATAACAGCTTTATTTAACACTGGATGTGACTGGCTCCTGTACTCAGCCCTGCGGCCGCATGCCTCTGACCTAATGACAGCGATGCTGATATAAAAGCCATATCACACTCCTACTCAAGTGATATTGCTTTAGTTTACATATAAGTTTACTGGAGAGTTTGACAGGAGAACCGGCGTCACCCTAAACATTTTTAGCTGTAATCTTTTTCCATGCTACCAGTGTTGCCAACTTTTTTGCTGAAAGTAGCTTAAGCCTGCTTGGAAAGTTGCTAAATTTCTCTAGATTACATCATAACGTAATTAGCATATCAGTGACGTCATCACATCGTGTTTGCATCATGACTACATTGGCTCTTCAAAGCTGTTTCACAGTTTTCTAACTCTCTGAACCGTCCCAAACTATATTTAAATACAGCCGAATGCCTAAGAACGGATTTATTTAGGTTTGTATTAAATGGTTCTGTTGTCAGACATCAAAACAAGTATGAAATAATGGCTGAAAGTGACCAATTAAAACTACTTGTTAATGTACACTTGTTAACCAGCAATCTTACTGAACTGTTAAAGTTTGTCTAGCTACAAGACTGCAACTATAAGAGCTATATTCATGTTTATTTGTCCAAACAGTCTGGTTTCAAAACAAATGAGGAGCAAATAATATAAACACACACACACTGATCAGCTATAACATTGCAACCTGCCCAATATTTGCCATCAAAACAGCCCCGAGCCGCCGAGGCATGGACTACACCAGACCTCCCCATCAGAGCAATTCCAACTTTGAGGACAAGTGTAAGTTGACGTGTTAGAAGCAGGAAGGCCAAATTGTGATGGCTAGACGACTATAAACCGTAGCTCTTGTGTGGTGGTGCTCCCGGTCTCCCAGTTGTCAGTACCTACAGTATCAAAAAGGTCCAATGAAGGAAAAGTGGTGAATAAGCAGGACTCAACGATGCACGTGAGGAGCGAAGCCTGGCCCGTGTGGTCCGATCCAACAGATGAGCTACTGTATCTGAAATTGCTGAAGAAGTGAATGCTCGATCTGATAGAAAGGTCCAGTGGAGTCCATGTCCCGACGGGTCAGGCCTGTTTTGGTGGCAAAAGAGGGACCTACACAATATTAGGCAGGTGTTCATAATGTTATGGCTGATCGGTGTATATGACATGAAGATGTGTTCAATCATTGTTGGGTGTAATTAGTTTTTCTTTAAAAAAGTAAAGCAAGGGATTACTCTTATTTTTCTAGTAATTTTATTAAAGTTACTTCTGATGTAACTGAACTAAATACTGTGTATGGACTGTAGATTATTTAATATACAATAGTGGATTTAACATCAGAATTTAAAGTCTATGGTTAAATGCAGCCTTCTCACTTTAAATACTTTGGTGAGTTAATAAGAATAAAGGTGATAATGGTAACACTCTACTGTAGTTTCCTATTCTCACTATTAACTGGTTGGTTATAGCATTAATATTACAGAGGCGGTTTATTAGTACTTATAAAGTACATATTAATGCCTATTTCTGCAAAACCTTATTCTACATCCTTAATCCTATCCAATTCCTACCAGTACTTAAACTTAACATCTACTTTACTTATAGTATTAATAAGCAGTAATTAGACTTTATTCAGGCAAAAGTAATGAATAGTTAGTTAATAGTGAGCATTGTGGCCAGAATAATGTATGTACTTTAATATGATTTATTCGAGCTGTTTCAATCCTATCTTTTACTAAATAGGATTTAGAAAGTATAATTAGCATAGCAATAAGTAATTAAATAATTTTTTGAGTAACCCAACACTGTGTTCAATTTACACATTACTAAACTACAGAAATTGACAAAAAACACTTAAGGATACTACTGCCTCCCCATCCCATTCCATCATCCATGCTGAAATTCTTTGGGACACTTACCTGCAACAAAAGAAAACATGTTTTTTTTGTAAATTAATTGCCATTACCTTCAACTGCTCTCTTTTCAAGTTGTATATCCCTGCTGGATAAAAACACCTAAATCCAGCATTAGCTGCCTGGCTTTATCTGGTTTCCCAGCTTGCCTTTATCTTCTAACACAGAGGGGTTTTTAGCTCTGAACCACCAGCTAGGACTAGCAAAACACGAGCTGCCCTTACGAAAACTTAACCATGTTTTTTTGTGTGGTAAAGTGTATAGCAACCATGTTTTTTGGTGTATTGATTACTATCAGCAAAACCATGGTTTTACTACAGTAACCATGTTGTATTTTTTTTTAAACCATGCTTGTCAAAACCATGGTTATTTTGTGGTAACCATGGTTTTACTACAGTAACCATGTTTTTTTGTTTTAACTGTAGTAAATTTTCACAAGGGTGACCATCTAAGACTAATTTAGTCAGCTGAAAACGTGGTCAAAACCCCTCTAAAACCAGACTATTTAACCATCTAAACCAGCCAACCAGTTTTTTCAGCAGGTTGAAAATGCCATCCACAAGCTGCTGATTGCTACAACAACAGTTTTACTATTATAAAAAAATAACTTGTACTACTATTAATTGTTGCCTACTCACCAGCACACGTGCAGACTGTTTTAGACTCTTTTTGACGTTACATAAGTTACGGTGTTTCTATGTACACTTCCAAAATGACCTCAGATCTGTGATAGCATGGGTTAGATCTCGAAAGACAGCTGAAGTAAGTTTCCTCCTAGTGACATAAGCGGACAACGCTTCGATTTTGCTCTTTGTCGTTATATTGTCATAGAGATGTAGCTGCACCTAATCTTATAGTCCGCATGAAAACCGAATGATATTAAAATACACTTTTACAACTGTAACGTTAGTCTGTCTTCGTCTTCTTCTTCGCGCTTATCGGCGGTTCGCATTATTGATTAGAGAGCATTATCGCCATCTACTGGAGGCAACAGATCAGAGTCAGAGACTAGATTCACTACCATCCAGGGGTGCCTTCCCAAAAGCAACGTTGCTTACTAAGAACAAATTATTCAGCATCTTGCAAACAAACTCAATCTGCTTTCCAAAAGGAAAACTCGACTCGCAAACAAACAGAAAACGGTTTGAGAGAAAGGCAATTTGAGAGAAAATGCAGAGGTTTTACCAATATTGTGCAGTGCCAGTGGCAGCAACTGAATAAAGACATATTTCATTTGTCAGGCTTTATTCTGTTAATCTCATTGATTTTATTAAAAGTGTTAATAATAATAAATGTCTGTTAATAGTAAACAAATTCTGTTAAATTTGTTTACTAAAATTCTGTGTTAAAACATTAAATTAAACTTTACAGGAAAAAATAATGGATCATGGGTTGCAGGGTTTTGGGCTTATTTTAAAAATCTGGTTGCTTAGGAAATTCTGACAAGCAACTTAATTTCTATACATATATGAATGCAGTTTTCTTTGCATTGATTGAAATTGTTTCTTTATAAAAGTTATATCGCATTTCATAAAAAAAATCCAGCATCAAACCAGCATGGGAATTATGCTGGTCTATATGCTGGTTTAGCTGGTGGTCACCAGCATACCAGCACCAAAACACAACATATGCTGTGTCTTGCTGGTATGACCAGCATGGGATGCTGATGCTGGTGCTAATGCTGGTTTAGCTGGTGCTAATGCTGGTGCTGGTCTTGCTGGTATGCTCTTTTTTCAGCAGGGCTATCATATTTAAAACTTTCTGTTAAGCTTTCTAACTTTCACCAACAGGCCCTTTGGCATGAAACCTTATGTACAAGCAAAATAATACATTAACTATGAGTACAGTTTCATTACCGGAGCCTGCTAACACACCTATTGGAAAGATATGTTTCATTGAAAAGAAGAAACCATAAAATAAGAGCTTTACTCAGTTCGAATGTAGCGTGAGCTCCCTCTGCCGTTTTATGTTGGAATAACCTTTTTGATAAAATACATTTCTTTTAAATTAATTCATAATATATACCTACAAAAGATTTTCTAAGAAAATCTTTCAGTTATAATTTTAACACCAAATGTATCTTTTGCCAGAATGACACTGACACTTTTCTTTATATGTTTTGTTCATGCAATTATATTCAGCAGTTTTGGAAATATGTTGGTTTGTTTATCCTCAAACAAGATTGTAAAAGATTTTGTTGTGAGTCCTAAATTTTTTATTTTTGGATTCTTTGAAGGAGATTCAAATGCTTTATATAAATCTAATTCTGTATACTTGTGTAGATTTGATATACATAAATACTATTTTTCTAACTGTAAACCTATTTCTTTTGTATTTTTGTTACAAAAGATTATAAGACATGTATTTAAAGACAATTTAATTTTCTCTTAACAAGAAATTTGTTTTCATTTTTACAATTCCCTCTGTTTATTTTAATTGTACACTTTATCTTTGCCATGATAATTCTTGTTTTGTTTAATTCTTGTAATAATACAACTATATGTTCAATAAAAACGTATTCTTCAAAAGTTTTAAACTAAGTTTTTCAGCATATTTAACATCGCCTTTTTAATGAAAATAAACTTCAGTATTTTTCAAATGAATGCTGCGCTTTCAGGGACTTTTATGTAATTTGTCACTTGCTGCGTAACCGGATGTTCCAGCTCAGTTCTCTGTTTGATTTTTAGCGGTTTGTGTAACGTTTGAAACGTGAACGCGATAATCAATGTGTATTAACCTTTAACGAATAATCTGTAAGTCCAAACAATGGACGAACAAACCAGATGTGTTTTACGCCGGATATTCCAAAGAATACCAAGTAAAAATATAGAGAAGCTTCTGAAAAGCTGGAATTGTTTAGCAGCAGATCAGCTGCGCGCCTTGGATTACACCAGACCAAAATGGACTATAGTGGAAAACGTCATTAGTTTATGCGAGGTAAGATGCATTCACTAAATAACAGCTATTACAAATCACAATCATTTATCCATTTACCCAATCATATTATTTACCCAATCATATAAACAATAACAAATCAGTTAATTTTACTTTCATGTACTGTTGATATTGACTTTCCTAGTAAGCAGTAATAAATATTAAGTCAATAGTTATTATTTAAGGTAAACATAACCTTTTTTTTTTTTTTTTTAGATATGATTCTTCTATGTGTAGCGCTTTTAAAGCTGCTTCACATAACGTAATTAATTACTCACAGACGTCCGCGAGGATGAATCCGATATTGCCCCTTGTTACATTGTTATTGGCCTGAATACCTCTAAAATCAGCCGGAAATGTGACGCTCCTTACCATGTTTGAAAGATGCAATGGCTGTGTCTCAATTCCAAGAACGCAAAGAACGGTCTTGCGTCCTCGTGGAGATCGGTCTTGCCAGGCGACCTTGGAAGAAACGAACTCGGAAGTTTAGCCGCAATGACTTCTGGGGCGTAAAGCGATTTCAGCATGTCTGCACTCGATGCATCCTCGATATCAAGAACATATCCGGGTATTTTCATGCGTCCTCTGTCCTTGCGTTCTTGAGAATTGGAATGAACTTCGACCGTTAATGATGACGTAGAGCGAGGACACGAGGACGCAAGATCGCTGAAGAACGCATATTGAGAAACAGCCAATGCTAACAGTTGTTAACTTACATTGTTAACTTATGATAATATCGGCCTTTACTACATCATTAATCCCAGGAAGTAAACTGATGCCTACAATCTGTGTGTTTGTTGTAGTCCAAGACAAGAGTTTTTCATTGGAAACAATAGCATCATCATAACGTCATCATTCACTTTGGGTCATGCACATTTTGCATATTGTTAACATGAACTAATACAGTACACACTTATACACCAAAGGAAATGTAAAATCGTGAATCGGACAATAGATGGCTTCAGCAATAACAACATAAACACACGGCTTTAGTGGGCATCACGTAACTTCCGGTGAACTCTGCGAAGAATAAATAACAACAAAGTCCTTTTAAAGTACTTTATTTATATAACAAGCAAAATAAACAACACGTAGATTACATAGAAACCCAAAACATTTGTTTTTGTTTTTCGACGAGATATTTGTTCAAGAGTTCAGTTTCAGCAACTAGTCAGACAATTAAACAAACAGAAACCGAAAGACGCTTATCGCGTCATCGCACGTGCGCCCGATGAAACTGTCTATAGGTGCTCTTTAAGAAATAAACAGTTGGGTGTACGGAAAGCGAGAATGGGAACAGACATTCCGAGGGGAACACGATCGGCTGCGACACCGGCTGTCCTGATGAGATGCGCATGACAATCCCATGCGATATATTGGCCAGCTCTAAAACCGATCATAAGGATTAAGCATGCACACCTAATAGCACTTCTTTTAAAGAGCAATGGTTGTGAAAATCACTTTCTCTTTCTGTGTTGTAGGAGAGAAGATTAAACCTGAAGCACATAACTAAATTGGAAATGATCAGTGAGTAATTGTAATTTGTTTTCATATACATGTTAAAACAGTACATCTCTAGACAGAAAGACATATGGCACATACTTACCCTGAATTGTCTTTCATAATGTTCTTGAATTTAACTGACATTGTGTTGGCTTTACATTTTGTCCTTTAACTTTACTTATTGTTAAACGTTAAGCAATAAAACATATGTAAAGTTACAAAGCTCAAAGATTACAGCATGTTTTCTTTTACAGAACATTATTAACATTTTGTCTTCATTTACTCATCCTCATGGTGTTCTAAACCTATATGAGTTTTTATTTTATTTTGAAGGACACAAAAGAAGATATTTTGATAAATGATGATAAACACACAGCTGATTATAACCATTGACGTCCATAGTAGAGGAACAAATGAAGAGTTTAGTTCCAAAATGAGATAAACACCTTTTTTTTTTTAATGAGTTGCTGCCAAAATCAGTATTATATCAGGTCAGTATTTAAAAGAAAATTCTTAATGTGATGCAAAATTTTATGTCCGCCATGTTATTCTGTCATCTTTTCTCCATTTTTTCCAAAACTCAATAAACGTCACTCCTCCTTTTCTGCAGAATGCAATAAATCCACTCAACAAATCACAGCGCACCATTCCATACAATGTAAACAATGATGGCGACACGTTGAATACACACAGAATCCTAGTTTTTCTTATCTTGTACTTCGTGATCAGCAAACAAACAAAAACAAAATAATACTTTAATGGCATTGATAAAACTGTGGTGGTTTTTTTGTGACGGGAAAGAAATGTAAGCCATCAACATCTAATAATTTATGCAACATAACAAAATCGAGTTCACAATCGAGGAATATCGACTCAGATAATCTATGCGATTTTGCCTAGCTTCTCAGTGAACTACGGGTCTGTGTAATAAATGCCGCTCCGTCTGAAAGCAGCTGATGGTGATTTACTTCTAATCACGGAACCGGCTTTACTGATGAAACACGCATGATAATCACGATTTTTTTCACAGCCCTACTTTCCATTATTTTCACGAAGCCAACGAAAATCAAGCAGAACCAAAACATTTTACAGCTGTTCAGACAACGTCTCAAGTATAAACGCAGCAATGACAGTGTTTTTAATATGACAAAGTGTTTTGATTAATGCCATTAATGTTTATTTTTTAATCAGTGTATACCACTAGTCAACTAAATGAATATAACATGGCAAAGATGAATTTATATATTGATTTAATAGATTTATAGCATTTTGAAAAAAGAATTTTGAAAAATAGAATTTATGTTTTTATAACCTAAAGATACTATGTTAAAGTTTGTAAAAGAAAATAGTGGTTTTCATCTTGTCACATTCTTGGAAAACACGTTTTTACCCAAATTAGTCAAAATGGATTTATTGCGTTTTGGAACCAAACTCTTCAAATTATATGGAAGTATTGTGATAAATGATGATATATTTTGATAAATAATGTTAAGCACACAGCTGATGGTACACATTGAACTCTATTGTATTTGTTTTTTCTACTATGGCAGCCAGTGGTTAAACTCAGTGTACTTGCCATCATTTCTCAAAATATCTTCTTTTGTGTTTATCAGCTAAAAGAAATTCATACAGATTTAAAACAACATGAGGATGAGAATTATGACAGAATTTTCATTTTTGAGTTAACTATCCCTTAAAAAAAAATTAGATGCTGGTAATGAACTAGTACATTTATTTCCCATAATATATGCAATATATATACAGTGCCCTCCATAAGTATTGGAACAGAGTAAATTATCAGGATTTTTTATGAATGTAGATTATTCCTTTAAGAGCTATTTTTATTTTTTTTAATCCATTAGATCGTATGGAAAACCCTGATCAAGGAACTTGGCATACGTGTCAGCTTGTTGAGGCACAAGGTAAGAGCTTTGAATTGATTAGATTGATTCCAAAGAATGTTTACAGATTGGTATATTAAGGAAATTTGTTGTGCTTTTTCTTCCTTTTCCACAGATGATGCACTTTGTGTGGAGTTGACACAATTTAAGGAGCAGTTTAAAGCACACCTACACCGGGTTATCAGACATGTAATAGCAGTAACACACAACTTTTAACCAAAAATAAAGTTAAAAAGCATTTAAAAGTGTCATTTACTTTCATTTAACAGCGACTTGTGAATAAGCTAATTTAATATTTATTGCAGAAAGCCTGTTAACCTATATCTTGTGCTTTTTAAGATTTCCATTAAGATAAAGAAACACGAGGATGATGCTGTATGGATTAGGATTGCTTGGGGAGATAACTTCAGCAAACCCAATCACCTCAAGCCAACATATGTTGTGCACCATCTGCACACCTCTTATGTGTTCATCTGCAATCTCATGGCCAAACACAAGATCCTTCTTTATCAGGTATTATTATGTCTCCAACATCAGTTAAGTTTTTATTGACTGTATATTCCTAAATGGGTGATACATCACAGATTTGTTTTCATTTTGGCAGGCACTTTCAGTCTGTATTTTTTATCAGTGCATGTGTTAACTTCCCACAATCTTTGTACAGCTTACACAGTTTCTGTTTGTATGTCTATGTTGTCACTGGTAGGCTTTGAGGGTGTCTACCAAATATGGGTCCATCAAGGATGGGAACCTTAGTACCAGAAGTCTCACTGCAATGAGGACACTGCTACTGAGACATTATCAGCAGGTAACCTTGTATTTTGTAAGGTTTTGTTGAAAAAAATATTCAATTTACTTCTATAAGTTTTCATTGTTTCAAAACAGCTTCACAGATCATTTACAGGTCATTTTATTATAAAAACAAATGAAAATTCTGTTTGGAGAAACTTTTCATTTCATAGTATTTAGTCTGGCTGCATGTTTATACATATATTCATGTATATAGAAGAATATAATGCCTAGAGTAAGGCACTATCATTGTAAACAACATGAGTTAAGTACAGTTGCTCTGAGATTTTATGTCTTTCTATGAGTTACCCCAAAAGCTAATAAATGAATGGCAAAAACACAACTATTCCAACACTGCTTATTCAATGTAAAATAAACAGATAATAATAATAATATTATGAAATTCTAAACAAAAATCTAATTCAAAATGGTCTTGTATTGTGATGGGAATCGTATCGTGGCCTTTGTATTGGAATATGTAACAGAACCTCGTTATACTGGCTACTTTTTTATTTGTTTTCTTTAATCTGCTATTTAATTTAAGTGAAACTTATTTCGTGTAGGCTTATTTATTTTATATACGGAAACGGTGCAGTTGCGTGATCACGTGTTAATCATGTTCTGTTGATATTAATGCTATTTGTGCCTAAAACTAAACCTTTGGAAAAATGTATATTTTAGAAGATTTATTTATAAATGTGCAAACAATGCGAATTAGGGAAGAAATTTGAGATGGGCTGTGTGTCCCTTGTATATGTTGATCTCAGGAGGAATAACCAACCTTGTGATGTCACAGGATGTTGTACTGCACCCTTGCTACAAAAACTGTAACAAACCATCTTTTAAAGGGTTAAATTTATAGCGTTTGTTATATACAGTCATTTTTAATAGAGCTTCGTTTCCAATTTAAGTTTGTCAAGGCAGTCATCTTCTGT
The DNA here is from genome assembly GCF_027580225.2 of Misgurnus anguillicaudatus. Taxonomy (NCBI): domain Eukaryota; kingdom Metazoa; phylum Chordata; class Actinopteri; order Cypriniformes; family Cobitidae; genus Misgurnus; species Misgurnus anguillicaudatus. The sequence continues at coordinate 3,100,386 of NC_073351.2, forward strand.
CTTAATATCCTAAGCCTTGCGTCATTCCTAGCTGTATATGCCATTTAGTTGTTACTGTATATGAAAGACTTATCTATAACATGATGTTAGTTTTGCATTACAACCTGTCAAAATAATTAGGTGTCTGTAGGATTAAATAAAACTTTAAAAACTCCTTTATCGTTTTCACACCAGTATTAGGAAAGTATATAGTATGGGATGGTTTCCCGGATAGGGATTAGCTTAAATCAGGACTAGGCCTTGGTTTAATTTGGAAATATAACAAACATGTCTTACTAAAAACATCACTTGTGTGCATTTTGAGGCACAACAAAGGGCACTGATGTATTTAAAGATATGTCAGTACAAGTTGTTTTCAGTTTGGACAGCTCTTACATTTATTTTAGTCTAGGACTAGTCTAATCCCTGTCTGGAAATCATCCCCATTGTCTTAAAGTTGTCTCCCAGTGAGCAAGCCAAATGTGATGGTATTAAGGCCTCAAAACTCAGAAAAGAAGTCTGACCAAGCAGTTGTGCAAACGGTCAAATACGGTCTATTTAAGAATTGATAGAGTCACAAACTAAAATAGCTTGACAACTAATACTGTTTTTATTTAATAGGTTTTTCCAAACAATCAACCGAGGATCTTAGGGGAAAGAAACACTCTTCCATCCCGTATGTACCTGTTTTCATTAGCATCAAGTTTTTTTTTTAAATACTGTGTTTTTACATTTGTTTTAAACCTTCTGCATATAATTCACAGTGCATTTAATGTATAGTTTGGTTCCAAAACACAATAAATCCATTTTGACAAATTTTGGTAAAAACGTGTTTTCTATACCAAGAAAGTGACAAGATGAAAAGCACTATTTTCTGTTACAAACTTTCACATAGCATCTTAAGGTTATAATAACATTAAAAATTTAAATCCATAATTTGATTTTCAAAGATTTATTATAAAAACTGATTATTTTTAACGCAAAATGCAATAAATGAATTATAACAATATATAAACAACAATATATAAATGTGCCTTCATCTTTGCCACGTTATATTCATTTAGTTGACTAGTGGTATACAATGATTAAAAAAATAAACATTAATCAAAACACTTTGTCATATTAATAACACTGTCATTGCTGCTGTCATCCTTGGGACGTCGTTGCTGAACTTTTTTGACAGTAATCAGCTGTAAAATGTTTTGGTCCTGCTCGATTTTCGTTGACTTCTAGTAAAATAATGGAAAGTTTTCCATAAGATCCCCTGTGGTCAATGTGTTAGCATGACAGAAGCTTAAAGCTGTCGGGAGAACAAGCAACAACCGGCATTTTTCCATCGCCCGAGTGCCTCTCACGTAAATTATTCGAATTTGATGGCTTACGGTTCTTCCCCGCCTCAGAAGACCACCACAGGTTTATCAATGCTATCAAAATTATCATTTTGTTTTTGTTTGTTTGTTGACCACGAAGTACATTTTTGTGAAAAATTGTGTATACCTCGTTTGGAACCAAACTCTTCATATACAAATAAAGTTTGCGCTGTACTTCTCGTATAAAGAGGATGCATACTTTTTTTTGGCACTGGTATGGGTGCTTAAACTGTAACTGTAATACAGATCCCTGTATTGAAAAGGAGCATGCTGCCCATGAAGAGATAAGACATCAGTTGGCCTGTGAAGCATTTGGAGACGGCCCTACACCAAAGCTGGAGAACGCTGTGTATAAAGTATGTGGCAGAAATACATATCTGAATGAATGACACATCAACTATTTCAAATAAAGTTATCAGTTATAACAATGTTCTTGTAATTTATACTAACCACAAATACAACTAAACAAGCTGTCTGACATGTACAAATGAGCTTTAATACATTGTCCCCTGTGTTTGTTTCCAGCTTGAGACGAGATACAGAGGAAATGCTAATGGCACCTTAAGTGACCAGGAGGAGTTGTTCAGAGGGGTGGTCAAGTTCTCAAGCAGCAGTCTGCTACAGTCATTACGACACTGTGTCTCTACAGGTGAGAGATGTCAAAGAACATTCATACACTGCCATATTTCTGAACTTCAATGCCTATGTCATTTTGAATTTAAATGACTTTATTTGTATTTCTTTTAACAGGAACTTGTAGTTTATTAGTTTCTTAGTAAACATTAATATGAACTAAGTTTTGATGCAGTACAGGAAGAAAAACAGTCCCACACAGGCCTCCTGACTTTTATCCACCCTTGTTTTTGTCTTTACTAAACTCTGTTTCTTTTGGCAGGCATGGTCGAAGGTCCAGTTTCTCCACTATTGTCTGCCATCACCCAGCGAGGAAGGAATTATTTTGTCATTACAGACAAAGGCCCTGGTGTTGCCAGCTAAGTGTCAGCAGAAAGATCCTGATGGCAACAGAGACCACAGATGCTTTATATTGAGCTGTGCATCCTGCAAAGTGAAAGCATGCATTACCGCAGTGTCCCCGTACCTATACGAGTACTGCTGTAGTCATTGAAATGCTAATGGAGCAGTACAATATAATGTTTTCACAATTCAATCTCATTAATACATTATCATTTTAGCATGTTTGGTTAATGATTTTAAATAAAGGATTTTATCATTTTGTAATAATAATGATGTGTAAAGGTCCTTTTATACTGTCTGTGAATGTTTGATGCGAAAATGCATTATTTAAAAATGATAGTCCTCCTAAACACCAATGGTATGGTCTGTATGCCACAGGTCTCTTGATTTTGATATAAAAAAATATTTTGCAGTTCAAATTTATTGTAGTAATTAACCAAAACAAAGTGGGTGTTTGTTTGAAATGTTTTTTCCTTTTTTCTAGTCAGATTAACTTTTCGAAGACCCTGTTTGTATAGAAATGAAATGGCAAAATTATGTTAAAGAATGATTTTTATTGCATTTTAATGAATGTTGCAGCTTTCACTTTGGACGTTTGCAAAAATGATGATGCTTCTCTGAGATCTCTGCAGTTTGTATTTATTCCCAGTCACCTTATAATCAATAATAATAATCACAATCAATTACAGTTGTGGACAAAATTATTGTCACCCTTGTTAAATATGAGCAAATTAAAAAAATAAAAATCTCATGTTCAATTTATGATAAATATTTGAAAGTGTAAGTAAAATCAAATCAATTTTTTCCTCAAATAAATGTTGTACAAAATTATTGCCCCCCCCATTCCCTTATGTAATGCTCTTTGCTACCTCCATTTGCAAGGATAAAATCTCAGAGTCTTCTTTTATAATGTCTGATAAGATTTTCGGATGCTTCGAAAAAAAAATTCATTTTGTATGTGAATCACAACATAATGACGTTATATACAGCATTTTGCTGTGAATGCAGTAAGCAGATTAAACATGTGCATCACTTTCAGGTTACTTCACAAGCTGGGGAAAATGGATAACTTTGACTGCTGACACCACAAATGTCAAATATCAAACTTTTTCTGGGTTATGTTTTCTCAGTATTTCAAAGCAAATAAGCTTTGTTGCGAAGCACATGAATATCTAAAATGTTATGATTAAAGGCAATGAATAAGACATTATATTATGCTACATAAGGGACGTCTCCACAAACTGAAACCATGGCACGAGCTTTTTAAAATTAATAATTTTTAATGTCTAAATATAAGTAAATGAAGATTAGACTTTTTTGTAGTCAGTGTAGATTATAAACCTTTAAATCGGTTGAATATGTAAATAGTGTTACATTCTGTTACCCAGAAAAAATAGCTCCCGTTTACTCTTGCCCGGACCAATGGGACGGCGCCGTTGACGTACGATACAGCGTGCAATGTTCTTGTCTTATTATGTCTATGGCCGTTGCTAAGTGACGTCTCCCGGAAGTGAAAGTGTACACTGTTCTGTACTGCGTTGAAACATGGCTGCTTCTGCAGTCAGCAAAAACAGCCAATGCGACATGCAGAAATGCCGCGAGCAGCCGCCCTTACAGGACAGAGAGGTTATCAAACCCTCAATTTCGGAGCTCACCAAAGAAGTGCGAACCAACATACTGTGTACAGTTGTAGGATGTGGGAAGATTCTGCCCAACACTCCAGCACTTAACATGCATCTGGTCAAGTCCCACAGAATCAAGGTACATCTTTTATACAACATTTTATCAGCCCAAAGCAAACTCATTCTCATTCGTTTACTCCTTAACCAGTTTGCTTTGGGTCTTCATTTCTTTTTTGGAAGCTCTGTTGCACACCAGGGTGTTTTTTTCACACTCGAATTTTCTTGTAAATTTGTCTTTATATAATGTATTATACATATATTCTAAAACAATTCCATGTATTTGATGTGATTTATAACCTACCTGTTTTCTAATCTTTCTATTCCATATTTATACACAGTTTCCTATTAATCTACTGTTTGTTCTGAAATGTATCTTCTGTAAAGCTGCTTTGCTACAATGCAAAAACTGGATAAAAACGCTAACTTACTGGTAAACCGATGTATCCGGGTGGCCGGTTTTGTAAATTAGATTTAAAACTAGGTGGAGGAAATACGAACATTGTGTTGTGGTAACAAAGTAATCATAAAGTCTGAATTCCTATATAAGTTTAATTTCAAAACATAAGAAAAAACATAATTAACTGCTTAACCATTAAGCAAAAGTAACAATTTTGATCAATTATTTGTTAAAACGCAATTTAATTCATTAGTTAAAGGAATAGTTTACCCTAAAATATAAGTTACCCCATAGTTTGCTCACCTTGATGCTATCATAGGTGTATATGACTAAGATAGCATTATCTATGACAAGAAAATGCTATCTAAGGTGTATATGATAAAATGTCAAATTTTCAGCTGAACACAATTAGTTATAATTCCAAGCTTTGTAATGCGCTGAATAATGTCAAGTTTTAGCGGCATGCCTGCCTTGCTACTATCACACTAGTATGAGTCTGTCTGTCGACCAGTCCAATTTTTACACGCCTGCCTTGCCTTGCTACCTGTCACACTATTACGCACCTGCCTCGCTACAAGGGCTGTGCAAAAATGTCCATACAGCTAACTATCGTGATCATTTTTTCCACGACATTGTGTATCTATTTCATTTTCTGGTATTGATCAAAAAAAAAAAAAAAATCAAATTTTTTTTATTAAATTCAGCGCTATTTTTTTACATTTTTGATTAAAAAGTAGTGCAATGTATCGCAATATGCACCGCAACGCATCGCACAGTGCCCTTTGTACTGTGATATGTATCGTATCGTAAGACCATTGCCAATACCCAGCCCTACCTAGCCTGCCAGTTGATCTGTTACACTCTTACACACGTGCCTCGCTACCTGTCACACTCTTGTGCATCTGCCTCTTTAGCGTCACATGAGTCGACCCGTCCAATTATTTCGCGCCTGCCTTCTCTGTCACTCTCTTTCGCACCTACCTCGCTACCTGTCAGCCATTCAAGCAGTACACATTCAATGCACAGTTGAAAGTTTCAAAATAGCTTCAAAATTATGAAATTAGGAGCATCAAAGGTCAATTTAATTTCAATTTCAATCTTTGACATGGCCTTACTCAGTCCCATTCACCTGGGATTTCACAGGTAGGGTCACATTTGTGAGTATGTAGCCTCGGTACCTGTCACACTTGCCTGAGCCTGCCAGTCGACCATCACACCATTACGTGCCTGCCTCCCTAACCGTCAGACTAGTTTGAGCCGGCCAGCAAATATAAGCGTATGAGTGTGACGGGTCAATAAACTGGAGACTATAAACGTGACTGATTGCTAAACTAGCGAAAATAATAGGGGTGCACCGATATAGCGGCCGATGATGCTTGCTATGCTTCTCAATGAATTATGGTAAAAATGCCGCTACATCATGTGCATCTCGTCAGTAATGTCGGTTCCTTGATCAGTAGTAAATCGTCATCACCTGCTATTCAGATGGAGCGGCATTTACTACACAAAGCCGTAGTTCACTGACAAGCTGGGCCATATCGCATACATATCGCAGGCGATATGTCCGCGATAATTAATGCGGAATTGCCCTGATTGTCAGTGAACTACGGCTTTGTGTAGTAAATGCCGCTCCATCTGAATAGCAGGTGATGGCGATTTACTACTGATCAAGGAACTGACATTACTGACGAGATGCGGATGACAATCACATGCAAATAATTTGTTTGAATAATAAACAGAGATTACCTTTGTGATAACTATATGGATATTTAAAAACTACAATACTTATTTTCTTGGTAGAAATGCAATCAAAAGTTGTAAAAAGATTATTATAAATCCGTGATCATGGTTTTGTAATTCATCCCCTCAGTTTATAAATCGTACTCACAGATTATTACACTGTTCCCTCAGTTTTACAAATCGTACGCCCAGATTTATAAACCGTATGCATGAGTTACACAATCCGTGCTCTCAGATTTGTAAACCGTACCCTCAGTTTTTGCAAACTCACAAATTCATAAACTGTGAGCACGCTTTTGCAATCCATTCATATGGTTTTGCAACATGGATTTGTAGCCCCTCCCTTATTTTAGAAATCTGTAGTCCACAAGCACGACAAAAGCTTTTTTTAAAATGGAGAATTCCCTCAAATTAAAAAAAAAATGATAGAGTTAAATGACGTTATTTCAACTTTTCGAGAGGAGTAGGTAAAAACCAATACAATACGAATAATTCAAAGATTCTTTCATTTGGTCTTTGGCTAATGCAGTGCTTCTCAAATAGTGGGGCGGGACCCCCAGGGGGGGCTAGAAGCGACACCAGGGGGGGCGCGCGAGACCCTGGGGAAAATACTTTTTCAGAAAGTCTTTTTTTTTCACCGTCACTTAAAGACATTACACCCCAATCACGCTGATAAGCCGCTTGAGTTTTTTTTATTATTTTTTATTGATTATATTTAATTTAATTTTTCAGTATTAAATGGTCAAAAAATATGCTGTAAATAAGGATAGATTTTTTTTATTTCAGGCAAATTGAGTTTGTCTTTTCAGTTACAGACTAAAAAACAATGTTAATAAAGTTATTCTTTGTTGTTAGTTGATCGATATTTCTTTTTTGTGTTTTCTTTAATGTTAATAAGGATACAATGTTTTGCAGATGTGTAATTTTATAGACAAATTATACTATTTACAGTCGCGGCGGAGAGTTGGGGGGGCGCGAAAGGTTTACTTCTTCCTAGGGGGGGCGTGACAGAAAATAATTGAGAAGCACTGGGCTAATGCAATTTTACATAGTTATTTAATAATAACATATTAACCAAATAAGCCTTTCAATAATTATATAAAATTGCATAACTATTTAAAAATTGCATGTTATGTTTAAATGCACAAATAAAAGTAGCGTCTGATTAAAATATTACGTAAATATTAACTACAACGTATAGAACATTTTTTCAGTTAGGAGAGTATGGAAGCATATTGGTAGCAAGTTTCAATTTGGAATGTAATATGCAATATGGCAGTTCTGTTTAAAATGCATTTTTTATGCTTTTTAATTTGCAAAATTAAATTGGAAATATATTACCTGAACTGATTAGATGTGTTTAACACGGTCAAGCAAAAACTGTAGGAAAATTATCATTTAAATGTAATTTTCATAAATACGTTTACGGGTATGTAACATGGGATTGCATTTTCATTTACATAACGTTCAACAGATGTAGCAAAATTAAATTGAAAATGCATTCCGAGTCGACCACGCCCCATCCTGTGAATCACTGCGTCAAGGCGGGGCCAGCATCTTCTGTTGCGTGTGCGAGTTGTCTGCATTATTGGGCACTGACAGCTATTTTTGTCTATTTCATGTAAAGCTGCTTTGCAACAATGAACATTTGTAAAAAGCGCTATATAAATAAAAATGAATTGAATTAAAGTATACCTTGTAATAGGGCTGCACGATAAATCGCATGCGATACCACGCGCATCACGTCAGTAAGGCCGGTTCCTTGATTAGTATTAAATCGCCATCAGCTGTTTTCAGATGGCGCGACATTAACTGCACAGAGCCGTAGTTCCCTGACAATTTGGGCCATATCGCATACATATCGCAGGCGATACGTCCGCGATAATTAATGCGAAATTGCCCCGATTGTCAAGGAACTACGGCTCTGTGCAGTTAATGTCGCGCCATCTGAAAACAGCTGATGGCGATTTAATACTAATCAAGGAACCGGCATTATTGACGTGAAGCGCGTGACAAACACATGCGATTTATCATGCAGCCCTACCTTGTAATGCAAGGTTGTTTTAGATAAAAATGTCTGCTAAATGTAAATAATGGAAATCATGGAATCACAGCTGGGAAACATTCTTGCTATGTATTTCTTCTTATTTTAGGAGGGTCTGGTCAATCCTACCATAAGGAAAGACATAAAGGGTTCACAGAAGCTCTACTGTTGCCCAGTAGAAGGCTGCCCAAGAGGACCAAACAGACCATTTTCTCAGTTTTCACTCGTTAAACAGGTACGTGAAAATGTTGGTTGTTTCTTTCTGCTATGTTTTATTTAGGTTACTGGAATGTAGTTCATTATTATATGCTAGGGGTGTAACGGTACACGTATTTGCACAGAACCGGTTCAGTACCAGACTTGCGGTTTGGGATTGCGGTTACTAGAGATGCCTGTTCGGTAAGACCTTTAAGGTCTAATATACACACATGAATTGCCGTTTGGTTTATGCATCCAAATCCGTCCGTTTTATTGTTACCTGCACATAATTTTGTGTGTCGCGCCTCCCTGTGTGTAAATTGTCGGTCCTGGAGTGCAGATGTCCTGCAGTTTAGCTCCAGCTCTAGTCAAGCACACCTGAAATATCAAGGTCTAAAGAGTCACCCAAATACTACAGGTAGGCAAGGTTTTCATAGGGTTGGAGCGAAAATCTGCAGGACATCGGCATTCCAGGACCGACTACCCCTGCACTATACCATGGCTAGCGGAGAAGAGAGAGAAATCCAAGGCTGCTCTGCCATCTTTCAGATTTTTAGTGTGGGTTAATTATTTGTGAGAGTAGATTATATATAATGTCAACGCAAATAGATGCAAATGATATTAATACGCACTATTTACCTCAAATGTGGCATCCTCGCAAGTTGAAAAATTTCAACTCAAGCAAAAACTAGCATGACGCAAAGTTAAATTCCAAGTTATCTAGAGCGAGGAACGAGATATACACAACACAAAGTGTAACACAGCATAAAGTGATTGTAAAGTTGCACTTTACATTCTAAATGAAAGCTACTGTACTGCAGTTCTGTTAAGTTTATTTTACTCAAGTATAGATATATTTATACAACAGTTCTTTCTGGTTCTCGAATCTGATTGGCTAAGAGCTATGCGATATTGTGCTGATAACGGCACTGTAACCGCTTCACCTTTCGTATCATTCTGCCACCTAGTGAATGGAGGTCCTAAACAGCCTCATCTCTGAATGGAAAAACACAGACGCCCTGTTTTTAAACACTTTCCGTGTGTCTCATTAGTTTACTAGCTCATAAATCAGTCTGTGAATCACCAATCGGAAGTTATTATTCCGTCAAAGATCAGCGCTCTTGGATGTTACGTTAAAGTTAATGGGAGAAATGTCTTGTCACATCATGTGGACGATTAACACTTGGAAAGAGGAATATAAACACTAATTTTTTTCTGGAGCTATATCTCTTATCAGAACGCGAAAACACCGTGAAACTGCAGGTAAGCACCGCAGCTTTTAAATGTGGACATTGATCATTTACTTAATCGTGACGTGACTATTAAAACATGTTATGAGATATCGCCACTGATATATTTATAAGCAGCATGCAAAAACATCTCTCTGACACTTATAAAAAACAGTTTTATATAGTACTGACAAGAACAAAGTTTAATAATAATAATCGAGTGCTCGTATCCCGTTAAGAATAAATGAGAAAGCAATAGTAACGTTATACAAGTATAGTTTTATTAACTTTTACCTCGCGCCAAAACAATAACAACACAAAATACACTAAATATGAAAAAAAAACAAGTAATAGTTTGATCATGACACCAAATACTGCTGATTTGATCTCATTTTGATGATCATAAACAAACAAGGCCAACATGAGAGCCAGGGAATCCTTTTCAGAGATGTAGCCCAGAGAGGGCGGTGGTCAGCGGGGCGAGTGAACACTGACGTCCGCTCATGCTTTGGTTCTCATTCGTACCGAATCTCACTAAGCAAACGTTCAAACAGGCGCTATCTTTACTAATCGACTGCAGATTTAAATATAATACATATACATTCTCGACTGAACTAATCTTAAAACTACACTTTGTGACCAAGAAACGGTAATATAAAGTAACGGCTTTTCCGTCCATTGAGTTGTTATGAGCTTCAAAGCAGCCGAAAGTGTTTCCTGTCATTCTGGCCGCCCTCAAATCCGTGGCGGAAGAAGTAGTTCTCAAACAAAGAGGCTTTTAAAATAACTCCGTTGTTGTTTTCTAGTTTTCGTTTTTCAAACGTGTGCTGTCGAACTGTTGTATAAAAGCGATATCGCTCTCGGGGTCGTGTGATATAGCTCTATATCATCACGGCTGTGATTGCCTCCGGCCTCGTGCCTAATCACAGCCGTGATGATATAGAGCTATATCACACTCCTACTCGAGCGATATTGCTTAATTATTTCATTGGACAATTTATCTTTTGAAACATTTTTTAAAATAAACATGCATGAAAAGTAGATCTTTGCGATTATTTCAAAGAGAGTTTTTTTCGTAACATCTCACTGTTCCTGTCGCCTAAGGATGTAATAATGTAAAAACACTTTGGCTAGAACCAAACTGAACTGTAAACTGCGGTAAAAATACCTGAGGTACTTATTGAACCGTGTACTAACTGTATTGTGTAACCTAATGTGTATCGAATGCAATCTTTAACAATAGTTAACAGTAGTTTGGTTTTATGCAATTTCTGTGATTTCCATTCTCTCATTGTGTTTTATTAACTTTTGTCTATATATATTTTATTTAAACCAAGCAAGTCTCTTATTCAAAATTGTTTAAAATCTGTACATTTATTCTTAACTGCACCGAAATTGAGCCAAACCATGACTTAAAAACCAAGGCATGTTCCGAACCATGAATTTTTGGGTACCGTTACACCTCTATTATATGTTAGAATTTGTTATGCAAGTATATCCTGTTAGAAAAGCTGTTGCTAACTAATCTGTTTCCTAATCTTACCAACGGTGCAGCACTTTATGAAGATGCATGCAGAGAAGAAGCACAAGTGTTTGAAATGCAGTAATGGCTACAGCACAGAGTGGGATCTGCGGAGACACACTGAGGATTGTGGGAGGACATATAGCTGTACATGTGGTTGTCCTTATGCCAGTAGAGCAGCACTGCTATCTCATATCTACAGAACAGGCCACGAGGTTCCTAAGGAGCACAGGTACATGATTCAATCTGTTCAAAAATGCAGCTTTTGAAGGATGGTATGTTTCTACCTTGACCTGCTCAAGGCATTATACAGTTGCACAATTTCACAGAAAATCATAAAGTGCTGAATATTATGTCTACGTCATATGTTTTTATCTACATACACCGTTGGTGTCCTTAAATGGAAGTCACTATTTTGCGCCACCATGTTTCTACAGTGCATGTTTTCTCACAATGTTGTTTCAAAAAGACGACTGTGGCAGCTACAGCAGGTTCTCTCTGTGCTTTGAAAGGAGCGGTTTAATAGTCTCGCGTGTTTTTCTCTGCCTTTTCTGGACAAAGCCCGCCCACAAGCTGTTTGACCGACATGTCAAACAACCAATCACAGTTTGTTTCGTCTAGCGTCACATTTTGGACTCCCCACAATAACGAGCCGGCTGGCATTATTGAAATAACCAGCCGCAACCAAATAGCATCTAAATAAACAACATTACTCACCATAGAACAACGTTGTGCACTTCATCAACAGCCACACCAATGAGACGCTCCTGTTAAACATCTGTTTGAAGCACATCTCTCCACTTTTTAACACGTACAAGCAATTCAGGAAAACCAAACTTTTTGACTCCACTAACTGCCTCAAGCAAAACTCTTGGATGTCTTTTAGAGAGTCTATGCTTCCATGGACCGAAACTAATCGCGACACTCGCGTCTCCTGGAAATCCAGTTTATTTCAACCAATCAAAGACGATTTTGACATTTTCACAGGGTATCCAGAAAAGTGTACGAAAAACATCAGACGTTTAGCCAACAGTCTGTGGGCGTGACGTCTGAGGCTGAGACTAGCGGTTTACTGAGACGTTTGTTGCAATTTGCAAACTCACCACTAGATGTCGCTAAAATCTACACGGTGCACATTTAACTGCAAACGTATCTACAGGAGTGTTGTTAACTAAGCGTGTTAGGTTGGCTGCTCCCATTGCAGAAGCAGCGCTAGGGCATGCTTCTGCTCATAGATTGATGCAAAAAAATCATAAAATCATGTAAGTTACCATATTTTGTCATTGGCAGCGCGACTAACATGGCAGGGCATCTCTGGGTTTAATGTCAAATATTATATTTTATAAAAGTCTAGTCTATCTAAAAATGGCATAGCAACCTGTTCTTAAAAAAAAGTAAAAATGGAGAATCGAACCGTGACCTTAGAATCGTAAATGTTATTCCTGACGCAAATGCGGGCGACGCCATCTTGAGCTCAGATGGGTAGAACTTCCGGTGAGCCACTACAGCTAATAGTAGTCCTATTGTGAGGGATACGAGTCTGCCGTTTTGACTGGCATTATAATGCTTATTATGAAATCCAGGAAGACCGGCATAATTTGTGCAGTTACGGGTTGCCATAATAGATGATACAAACGCAGTAAATCTTTACAAAACAGTTGTTTTAACTATAATACACGCACAAGAACTGAATGTTTATGTGGCGCATGTGCATGTATTAACTGTATCCACACATCCATCCAGTAAAACCTTTCTTAGAAACTGACAGTGAACTATACAATAATTATTCAAAAACAACATACAGTATTATGCTGATAAAAATATGCTGATTTATTCTGCTACTATATATTATTACAAAAATGAGATTACAGTACATAATAGCCTACGACATCTTTTATAATAGTTCGTGATGTGTTTACGCATACAGTTATTTTTGTTTTAAATGATTTTAAGCAAATAATTTCATAAGCTCATGTCTTATTTACTGTATAATATTTTCATAAAACGAAAACAATACTGAAAACATGTAATAGGAGTTTAATATGTTTATTATGGTTTGTTTAAAAAACGTACAATGTGTTGAATGAGAAGCAAGTTACTGCTGCTGTCGGATCGCGTGAAGCTTGATGTGTAGCCAAAAACTTGATAAGTCGATTAAAAATTGCCGTTTAAAAAAACCTCACACCAGGGACAGTTGTGTCATTTTAAACCATCACCTAAAAAGGTTAAAAACAAGAAGTCTCTGTATATTCCATGTATTAAACACTCGACTGACTGTCCCATTGTAGAGATGGTATGTCTCTGTGCTTTTATATTTGCACATTGAAGACCCGTCACCCCCGAGGAACAACATGAAACGATTGAATATATCTTGATAATAATTTCATCCTTACACTGGTTCATACATGAAATTATGACCGTAATCATCATGGAAATCGCCGGCTCTGGTTAAGTGACAGTACGCGCCGGAAGTCGCACCCATAATTCGCGCAAAGCGTCATGGGGCGTAGGAATAGTGTGGATAGATTTGAGGATTTGGAGAATCGTGACACCCCTAATTATACCATAACCTCAAGTCATGTTTAAAGTTGACATAAAGTATGCTATCCTCATGTTAACAGGCTCAAAACACCGAGAGCCTGGAGCGAATAAAAAACATAACAGACTGCACAGTCGACATATAAATATCTTTTTTTTACATGTTTTTTTTTTAAAGAAAGACAACCATATTTAGGGTCCGAAATTAACTTTTTGGCTCACCTGCCACGGGGACTGGTAGATGAAAAAATCCACCAGCCAAGCATATTTTTTACCGGCCAGAATAATAAACAGTCTTTTTTGTCACATGTACAGTGATTTCATTTGCTGTATTTATGGCAGGGCTGGCAAAATCTCAAAATCCCTGGTAGCCCTTCGGGCAGGCACTCTTCAGTTTTTGGTACCCCAAAATGAATGCAAGTAGCCCGAATAAAAAAAATACATTACTTTTAATGTAGAATATTAAGACAAAACATCTATCAAAACACAAATAACACACATCAATTTTCAGTACATATCAATCATCAGTACAAATTTTTCTTCTAACCGAAGTGAAATATCTATAAACTTCAGATTCTGAATCTGAAATATTAACTGAAGTCACAGATAAGAAAATACCACTTGACTTTTTATTTACCTATCATAAACTGTAAAATGTAAAAGCGGGTCTATTTAAAAACTTACTTTAATTGGTAACACCTAATATTTTTTTTTACTTTAATTATTTCACTTAAACTGGGAAATTTAAGTTGAAAAAACGTAAATTGTTTAGTCATTATCAATAATTTGATAACTTTAACTTTTTACAGTGTATATTATTCATATAATTTATATACATTTAAGTATACCATTGCTGTCTTGATAATCCCATAAGAAATGTTGGTACTGTGCAAGCACTTGAATAAGTTTGACTAATATACATCTTATACTATATATTATATTGTGTAATAAACATTGTATAAAAACCCTATACTCTTTATATTTCATAATGTTATATTAATTCCTATCTACTGTCTATATACTACTAATATGTATTTATTTTACATTTTCTGCTCTGCAACAATGCAACAATAATTTTTTTCAAAAATGCTAGAAATACATTTGAATTAAAGTAATTCTAACACAATCTTTGTTGTAAAGTGCATGATCTTCACCTCTCTGGTGCCCTCTTGTTAGTCTTAACTAGGTTAAGAGACCTCTCCAGCTCTCTTAAATAATTTAGGAGCTGAGACCTAGTCTTAACACTTAGGAGGCTTTAAAAATCAAACTTATTCTTAAGTCTAGGAATAAGAGTAAAATTACATCATTCTTAGAATTTTGACACACTTAACTTTTTTGACTCTGTGGACCCTGTACCGGGTCCAGAATTATTTTATTTTGACTTAATATAAAATATTCCTTTAATTTTTAATGATCTGTCATGGACCCAGTACCACATATAAGATACTGTTTGAAAGCTTAGACTCTCTACTTTCTGCAGATATGCATCACTTTGAGATATGTTTTACAGTAAGAAAGTTAGTTACACTTAATTTACACTATCACCCCCCCCATATTTTTTTATATAATTTAATATTCACATATCTCATATTTTTCAAGTATGACAAACATGGGCAAGTCTTATATCAAATGAAAGCTCTCACTCTCATCACATATCCAACAATCGTCGAATGAATAATGAGGTAAAAAATCGTCTTTTGTAAACATATGGGAAACTTGATTGTGAACTGCCTCAGATAGCACAGATAGCCACAAATGATACACCATCTTTTCTCTTAGGTCCTACTCTAAAAAATGAGTCCATTCACAGCATTTTCTTTGGTTGTGTGCATGAATAATCCCTTGCTATTTATTATATGTGCAAAACTAAAAATTAATATTTATATGAAAAATTTATTTTCGCACACTTCAGTAAAATGAGAATAACTTTTGAATGCGACATGATAAAGAGTTCATTCTTTTTTTGGGTGTTTACTGTCTGCTGCTGGTAACAACCAGAACTGTCTGCAGTCTGCTAGAGCACACAGAACCAGAGTTATACACTTTCAAAGACAGTATTTACAACATAAAAAAAGAAAATTTGGTGTTTTATCATATGAAAAACCACATAAATAACAATATTTGTCACAAACAGCAGCTTTATATGTAACTTCAAAGGGTTTTCTGCAAAATGATATAAAGATATTGCATTTATTCCACTGTATGTGGTTATGCCGACACTTCAAATGTTTTTTGGCAGAAATTGTACACCATAAGCGTATTATTCCTTCCATCAGTTGGAGTAAAATAACTTTTGCATTTATTATGATAGAGAAAAAATTCCTTTTTCCTCTGTAAGCTGGCCATTGCTGGAATCAAACACAACTGTCTGCAGGTTTCGTTCCCACTCAGGGCCAGAGTTATACACTTTTAAATACAGACTTTAGAAAAAAAACATCAAAAAGCGCCTATTTATTTTTGTGTTTATTAGAGGACTGACAACACATACAACCATGTTGAGCACTTTAAACAGTGTTTTATGTAATATCAAAGGGTTTCCTGTAAAATGATACCAAACTTTTGTATGTGCACCTCTGCTTGTGGGTATGAGAAGCTTTTGAAATTGGGTAGGCCAAATCCAGGCGAAAATCCCCAAAATAGCCTCAGAGTGTAAGAGGTACTAAAATTTTACTCTGAGCGGCTTTATACATATGGGCCCTGATTTTTATGGATCCGGTGTTCTGTCGAAGTCTGTTTCTCTTTAGTGTAATGTTTCTTATAGCGCTTATTATTTAGATAAATTGAAAGTTTAAATGTCTTGGCTACTGATGTGCATGTATGTAATGTATATGTATTGTTCTTTATTTGTTAATCAATTATTTTACAGTATGACTGTTGTTTACAGTATGAATCGCTAAAGTACAAAGAAAAACTAAGCAATACTATCATGTATTTTAATAATACCGTTTATTAAATTTTCATCATTTTACAGTTTTTTTATAATTTCTTCCTTATATTTATAGCCTACATGTTTACTCTTAAACTATTATAAAACTATTATACAAATTAATATGTATAGGCTTGTTTATATATTAATAACACTTAACATCATGTGTGTGTGCTATTTTTATATATTTATCAAGTATGTAAACACAATCATTTTAGAACAAAGAGGAAAAAGACAAGATATAAGGTAAAAAGAAATAATAGAAAACGGAAAAAATATGAATTAATTCCAGATGATTTCATTACTCTAGTCTGTCCATTTAAAGGATTGCAACGATAAACGCTTATCTTGAAATGGTGTCTTCGACGAGGGTATTCCATCAAAATGAATCTCTTTTTTTTTGGCATTCCTATTCTTACACTTAACAGCACAACAAGACATTTTCTAGTGAGTTATATTGCCTGTTATACTTGTGTGTAATTCATTTCCACTGTTTTTCTGCCACCAAATTGCGCGCGCAGCTTGCACTGATGTAACTGTGACGTCTACTCGCAAAAGGTCTATTCACAGCATAATAAATAAAGGAATAAGTGAGCTTGTAGTACTTTTTACTGTGTGCAGCCCATAGAAAAATTTAAATTTGGCACACTAAAAGACACGCTGAATACTTACAGTACCAAAATAAATTTGGTGTTTGGCAGTGCTGGATAGTGCAGATTAAGGGGTGGTATTATTGTAATACGCCACAAAACAGGTGAAATGTGAATGACCTATTTTTTTTCACATGCTTGCAGAAAATGGTATACCAAAGCACAGATGCTTGGTTGATCTTTTTCACATTTTCTGGGTTGATAGAAGCACTGGGGACCCAATTATAGCACTTAAACAGTGTGAAAATCTGACTTTTTCACACTGTTACCCCCTGTAAAACAAAGAAAAAATCTTAGAAATATGTGGGTCAGGACTATTACTGCTTGTTTATCTTCTGATCTTATAAAACGCTGAGGATGTCATTATTTTTTCTATCTTTTAGGTATCCACCTGTAAAAAAGAGAAAAATGGAGAGATTGGCAAGCAATGCAACAAACGTTTTTCCCAATGAACAAACATATGAAGTGCTTGACTCTAAGAAAAGCCTCACCGAAGGAGCAGTCCCTGCAGAGGGGGTCCCTGAAGTCCCAGACACAGCACAACACAAAGTTCATTCCCCAAGAAATATCCAGAAGCTCCTGCTTCCCAAGCCGAAAGTGGCTCTAGTCAATGTTCCTGTAATGCAGCTCACACACCTGCCTGTCCTCCTTCCCTCCACGGAAAGCAGCGTTTTGAGATCACTGGTCTTAGCTGTGGGTGTGCAAGGGTCCGTTAGCACGGTGCAACTTTTATCACCGTCTGCAGGGGCGATGGTGCCTGATCTGAACACTAAAACGGCAAGTTTCAGAGACACTTTCTATGTTCCTAGATCTGAAACCATTAGCACAGGAGTACAGGTCAATCTTGAGAACCTTGCCTCTGTTGGAGACCAAGTGGTGCTGGATCTTGTATCTAGAGGCAAAGGCACTTCTACAAATATTCAAACTGATATATCGTACCTCAGCCGGGGGATGGAAGCTGAACAGGTAAATGCTCACCTCAGTTGTGATGCCTCTGTGTCGTCTTGTTCTCAGACCGACATTAGTTTAAGCGCTCAAATTAAGCTACCTGTCAGTGTGCAAACCCAAACATTACCATCACGAATCAGAGCCTTGTCCTCCATCGGAGCACAGACTGATGTTTTTAGTTTCTCTTCCATGAACGTGACCCGAGAAACACAGACAAGCTGCTCAGCAGTAGCAGCGGTGGATAAAAACCAGATGGACCAAGCTATGTGCACAGACCTTTTTGATACTGAAACACTTACTGTCTCTACTCAGACTGCTATAATGAATGCTTCTTTCAGAACCAATAGTTTAGAGGATCCCCTCTCCAACTCTACTGCTGGGCTCTTTGAGGACAAGACTCCCTCATCCATGTGTTTTAGACCCCAGACGGACATTTTACACCAAAACACCGTAGCAGACAACCAGACTCAGACTATGATACTCTTCCGAGACTTAGAGAACATCCTTTCTGACCACTTGGGTGCGGCGGCTTCGGGCTGTGGTTCAGGTTTAGTGCCTGTGCATGAACCAAATCATGCTGGTATAGACTTTGATTTTGAGGAGTTCCTTAATGCAACACACATTCAAACTCAAACAGAAGAAAGTGGATCAAGCTGCCTAAACACAGAAACGACTTTGGAGCTCCTAGACATTGAGACACAGACCGACTTCCTGCTTTTTGGTGACGGACGCAACGGTAATGTGGGAACAAGGGTGCAACCGAATGATCTGGAGCTTGAGATGTTTGACACCCAGACCCAAACAGACCTTAACTTCCTACTAGAATCGAGTGGGCACATGCCCCTCAGCAGTATTCTCAGACAGTCTAGCTTCAGTATGAGCACAGAGTCCTCGGACACGGAGACACAGACTGACGTTAGGTCTGGTCCGTTGTCTCTGCCGTGCACCCATGATGCACAGGTGAGACTTAGCAGCGCTAAAACGCAGACCATCTCGACATCGCTTCACACTAGCAACGAGACCCAGACGGCAGTGGATGATTTTCTTTCGGCAGATTTGGCCTGGAACATGGAGTCTCACTTTAGCTCGGTGGAAACCCAGACGTGTGAAGAGCTTCTTTCATTGTTCTCGCATGCTGAGAAATCCAAAAGCTGAAAGCTCCACCGAGGTGGTGGTTGTAATTTGGGGAAGATTAACGGAGGAGTCGTTTCTGTCATCTCCCTCTGCAAGGGTGATAATTTAGCATGCTTGTAATCATTTCTAAATAAGGTAATACTGGATATATCTATGGATGTCTCCAAGGATGTGTACATACAGTATGCCTTTGCAGCACTTTATCGCCTCAGTGTCATTATTTTACAATTCCAGTTTTTTTCCCATTGCATATTAACATATAATAACATATGTAATCTGTCCTTCCAGTAGGATCGTTGGAATGTCTTGCTGGTACTAATATTGAAATGTCTTGTTTTGGACTTTGATGCAAAAACTTTATCTGTAAGATAAAACAACAGCAGACTACATTGTTATTGTTTGTTTTCATCCTTGGACTGTTTGCTTTTATTGTATAAAGCAAATTTATTTGTACAATTCTTTAGTCTAGATCCACCTAGTTGCTTACACTGTGAATACGTTATGTTATGTGTTTTTTGCTGACTGTTATGGCACTAAGAACTAAGTATCCTTGAGTATATCATAAATCAGTTGTTTGCATCTTAACTAATGCACCCTTATGCATGTTTCAAGTTGCATTTCCTTTAAAACGGCACTGGGTAGTGCTTGACTATGATTTGCGTTCTGTTCTGTACTGTACTGTACTGAGTATTTGATTCAAATGGCAGATGTTTACATTTAAAAACCCTTTAATATTTAAGTATGGATAAGTTTCATAAAATATCTGTTAAGCCACTGTTATGTAGTGCATTTTCAGTATTGCGTTTAGCTATCTTCAGCTTTTTGTTGGTGCCTTAGTGTTCAGTAACAGATAAATATATGCTTTTGATCGCAATACTGAAATACAGTTGAACTGTTGTTTAATGAAAAACGAAAATCGCTTTCTATGTTAGAATTTTTTTGTGTATATTTATTTCATCTGTGTAAGTATGCAAAGTGTGATGTAAATGCACTAGCTACTTTACTACTCGTAGGAAGTACTGCACTAGATATCAAAGCCAGCTATTGCCTCTTTTTTTTATTGTGTATACATATATTTATGGTATGATATTATGCAGTATTATAGCTAAAGGCCCCATTCGTGTGTATTCTTGTATTTAATGTATATGAAGGTTTTTTCAACATGTAGAATGTGATGCATTGTCTGTTTACTGTACGGCATTGCTTTGGCTGCTAAAACCTTTAGTGTTTGCATGCAGCACTCATGTTGGGGTACCAGGATAATTAACGGACATCTGGAGTAAATCCTGCATAATAATGTAACGCTGAACTGTTATTTTATTTAGGTAATGATGATTTTTTTTTGTATTGAAAATATTGCTATAAACAACAAGTTTCTCTGTAAAGAGCACATGCTGTGCCAAGAATGTTGATTTTTTTTGCCAGGAAATGTATGCGTCTTGTTTAACTTGACATGGGACATTATAATTAAGTATAATAGTAATAATTTATTACTGATATGTATGTTCTTTAGGGACTAGTTTATTATTTTAACCCTGACTACATGTTGTTTTGGATTTTCACTACAGTACATGCAAAATAAATGGCAGTTCATTTTGTTGGTCATTAAAAGTTTCGTAATGTCATTTTTATCTATTATTATGTTTTCATGATTCAAGAAGTAAGCACATTATGATATGAGACAAAATTTTGCCAATCCTCAAAAAAGCGTCCTCAAATTTTATCAGAAATGGGCAATTTTTCTGTCACCCCAAACTGCTAAATTCAGTACTGAGAGATAGGGCCACATTTACCGTCACAATGGCGTCATCAGTGATCAAATATTGAAACATCCTAAATCACAATGAATTACAGTTTAAAGGTCAATATAAACAACGGTTATATTAAAGTTAAGAGGATAAATGTCATACACTGCAAGAAAAAAATCCCAGGGTTAGTTCATTTTTGGACATTTTTTATACCTCAACACAACACAGTTTAATACCTAATTCAAAATACAAGTGTAGCCTATTGCTTTTCTATGTTTGTTCTAAAATGTCTTTTCTAAAAATATTTTTTATTAAATGGCTTCATTGCATTTTTAACGTTAGACTACAGTTCCCTGTTGCAGGGGTCCTGTTTGATAACCCGCACCTGCAGTGATTGACAAAACACCTGGCCCATATTCAATTTAATGCCATACTCATTCCCTTTGACACAAAGATGTTCACTCGCGGGTACCCGCCTCCGTGCAGCACTTGTCCCTGCTATTCCATCTGAAAACAGATTTAACACATTCAGGTGATTCTCACATATCCAGATTTTTTTAAAAGCCCTTGAAGCCAATTTTTTGCACATAAAAGATTAAGGCCTGAATTACTATAACCATTATTTTTAGAGGATTTAAAACATATTTCCTTTAGAATTATTTACATTTTTTAGATTATCATTATTAAAAATTATCATTACCGCGTCACAAAATAGAACAGCAACTCATAGGCTAGGCTACTTTTTAATTAGTTGCTTATTATTTTAAGGGGACATTTCAATAAATACACACTAAATATTTGGTGTTCCTAGAGTACATATGTGAAGTTTTAGCTTAAAATACCCCACACTGCCCTTTTAAATGCAAATGAGCTGATGACATGCAAACACTAATCGTCATAATGGTGGTTTGTTGAAATTGAAAATCAATTGTGCTATCAACTATTTTCTCTCTTTCTCTGCACTAAATGGCAGTGCCTTGGTTGGAAAGGGGAGGTATTATTATAATAAGATCCTTCTCTTGCAGAGAATGGTTTACCAAAACTAAGTTACTGGGTTGATCTTTTTCACATTTTCTAGGTTGGTAGAAGCACTGGGAACCCGATTATAGCACTTAAATGTGGAAAAAGTCAGATTTTCATGAAATGTCCCCTTTAAGTGAAACAGTTTGTGCAAGCTTATTTATTTTATTATTTTTTCTCCAATCAGAGACGTAATCATCATGTTCTGTTGATTTAATGCTATTTACGCATGAAACTGAACTCCTGGGGAAAATGATCATATTTAGGAGATTTATTTAAGAGATTAAATGTTGTGTTTAGGGTTAGGTTTGGGTGAAGGATTAGGATTAAACAGTGCTCATTCGGCAAAATTTCATTTGCTGTATCCCTTCTAGCCATTATCGCAAGCGTGGCGGGAATGTTTTTTTGGCATGGCTGCCAACATATAGCGGTAACACTTAAGTGATATTACTGAGTGCCATGTGTTGAAAAGTACACATATTATTAACAAATTAACAATTGTTTTACAAAGTATCTTACAAAGTAATGTTTTAAAACGTTTTAGAACCTAAATTAATATGTACCGTATATTTGTTGTGGAATATAACTTATTTTATAAAAATCCTATTAGCCAATGGGGTGCCTGGCCCCCGCAAGCTCTGCCTATGAATAGCAGTCACAGTCTTCATTTATTCACCCGCTTATCTGTGGAATCTCTTGTATTGTCCGTTTGAGATGAGAACATTGGCAGAAAAACTGATTGTAAGAGCTGGGTCCAGATCAATCTGACCGTTACCATCCCGTTCTTTACAAGGGGTTTTGTACATGTGGATCCCTAAATATTTTACTACGACCGTGGTTTTACTACAAATAAAACAGTAACTATAGTAAACCAACATGGTATTTGTTGTTAAACTGGTTAAACAAATTGAAATCAATCCACCTAAAAGCATATTTCACTATTACTATAAAAAAACTATAGGCGTAATTTATGGGTGGGATATGTCCCCAACACTTCATGCCAAAATTGATTATGCCCAAACCACTTTGCGCTAAAGAAGGAGAGGAGTGATCATGCATCAGGAGTTTGAGCATGTGCAAGAGGTGGAGGCGCAGAGAACTGACTGCTGATAGTGTTTGTTTTGTTTACAATTTGCCTTGACCCCTGTGACGTTGGGGTTAGGGACAGGGTTAAGGATTCAGTTTCGTTGTTGTTTTTTATGAGAATCGTACGATTTTGCACGCTTAACTTTGTATGAATTGATACGAATTAGCCAACTCATGAAATATGTACGATTTCTCGTGAGATCAGTCATATGATAGGGACTTGACGACGAACCGGTAGGATATGCAGAACACCTAATCAGGGAGCGAATATGGGCAGCAATGCCTTCATTTATATTCTTTAACATAAGTCATGTTCGTCTTCACCAGGGATGTCCAAGCTTGGTCCTGGAGGGCCGGTGTCCTACAGTGTTAAGCTGAAGCTTTCCTCAACACACATGCGTAGTGAGAGTAACTAAAAAGAGCCAGTGCACATTGCATGCGGTATTTGCATCTGCCAGCCATGCCCCGCTGGTGGAGTATAAATAGGCGGCAGGTACAGCTCATCTTCAGGTTTCTGCTGAGGAGCCGAGCCAAAGAAAAGACCGGCCGCTGAGCAGCATGGTCTCTAACCATGGCGAGGGGACGTGACGTTTCTGTTCCCTTCCTTCAGGGAACATGCGTTACATCTTTAACCAAGACGTTCCCTTTCAGCCAGTCATTTTGATGTCATGTCGATGACTGACAAATCAAAGTGCCATGAGTGCTGCCCCTTCCAGTGCCTTGCGTAAGCCTCCCGGCCTATTAGAGGAACTAGGATCGGGGCTTACGTAGAGAGTCACTTTTGTTCCTGCACAACCCGCTCAGTGACACTTGTAATGCTGGGAAGCATACCTATTCCAGTGGTAAGGGGAATGCTGCAGAAGCCACATCCTCCTTACGGAGGTTTTTAGTGGGATGTACTATATGGAGCAACCGCATAGGGTTTTACTGCATATCAAAGTATCTGGGGTGGCTTCAATGAGACTCTTCAATAGCGAGCTCTGCCAGGGGAAACACAGGCTCAAGGCTATACTGCAGAAAAAATGGGATCCACATGGATCGCTACATATGGATGTCAAGCCTAGCAAAAGGTTTTCAAGAATTCAACAAATTAAAGGCTGGCGCCAGACGCTCCGCCATGTCTGGCTGCCAACTTGTTGGAGGAAGTGGTAGAGTTTGCCAATATGGAACTTCTTGCATTGATCCAGCACCATTATAGCACTGCAAGCTGGCACACGAGTTGAGTCTTTCAGTGCTTTTACTTGTTTCAGGTGATTACACATTCAAAGGCTGTGTTGCCTTGCCCCCAGCTCCACAAATGTCACCTATCAAGGCGCTGCATGCCATGCCTAGGAGTAAGCAACACTTCCGGTGAAGTGCGCTCGCAACCTGAGCGGGCATGGCATTCCCTAAGCTTGGTAAAACAGGACAATAGTGTCCACCATAGTGCACAGCAATGTGGGCGCGTAACCTCAATAGAGACGATAGTCCAAAATCTATATCGGTTGACAAATTTCTACCGGTTAATTATAACCACCGGTTTATCGCCAATCATCACTACTGCTACTGACCAAACCACTCCAGAGCAGAGCTGAACCATCCTAACCACATATCTTTACATACCATCTGTCTAACAGCAGAGCCAGGTGAGTCCCACACACAATTACACTTTATGGAGAGCCCTGAACTGGGCACTTGCGCTCTTTCCATAGTGCCCTGGATCCACTCGCATGGGTGTCTGGAACCCTCTCTAGTGCCAGCCCGTCCTATTGGCTCCTTCACACTATCAGACTCAGCTATGCAAGGATTGCGGTCCTACTGGAAAAAAATCTACTTTTAAAAATCACCTGTCTCACTCTCTTTTTCTGCACTGTATGAATAAGTTCACAGTGTTATAATTTTACTGATATGTAGGTATATTGCCCTCTCCAACAATATTAATCCAGGCTGGTACAGCATTGCCTTTTGAAGAAAGAACTTGGAGCTCTTTCTTTAAAAGGCTCTGGGATTAATGTATATTGCCTTTCATTTTTGCTTCAGTGTGTTTTCTGCTTCACGTTCCTATTCATTGCAGATGCAAAAGCAATCCATCACAAGTTTAAGTGATGGATTGCCACGCTCTTCATAAGACACCCTGGACACAGGCATATTGTATCCTCTTACCAACGTCAACTGACAGCCTGAGCTGAATGGCGGATACACAGAGAGTGAATTAAAGCCTGATGGATATCAAAAGCTGCAAAAGGCTGTAATAACCCATGCAAAGGGCAGCATGTGTGTCAAACAGAAGAAATGTTGAAATGCAACTTCATTTTTTTCTTCTCTTTGTAAGAAAAATATTAGTTGTTTTAGCTTCAGGCATATGTTGGTAATTCATGATTATCAAAGCACAAGAACAGGTGGACAACATTGTGACTGAACGGCTATAAACAATGTTTTTACAACAGAGAGGCCTCAAATTAAAACTTTTTTTACTTGTGTGATTGCTCTGTACCGTGCCCTGGTATGGTTTGGTTAATCAGGCCCTGGCCGGCTTTTAACAGACCTATGGCCATCCAAAGCACTTTACAATTTGCCTCACATTCACTCCCTCATTCATACATCAACGGCAGTGTCAGACATGCAAGGCGCCATCCATCTCGTCAGGAGCAGCTGGGGTTAGATATATTGCTCATGGACACCTCGACACTTGGTCCAGTGGAGCCGGGGATTGAACCACCAACCTTCCGGTTTGTAGACAACCTACATGAACCACTGAGCCACTGCCGCCCCCAGCTATATTCTATAGTGTGCTATCTCTTAACCTACCAATTTAAAGGCAAAGTGACACATGGGACAATTTATGGTAACACATACTTGGAAAGTGACTTCTGCATTTAACCTGGTCTTGCGTAGGTACATTCAGTGCCTGGGGACCATGGCCGGCATGAATGGCCAAGGACAGCTCAAGAGGCCATTTGACTGACATGTAAAGCCAATCACATTCCCTTTTATGTCGCTTTATGTTTAGGGGTGAGAAATGTCTTCACAATAACAGACCAGTGTGAAAACAAGTAAATCATTCATTCATAACAACAACAACAACAACAACAGCAAACACGTAAACATCTCTCTTTTATATTCCACTAGACAACTAAGGCTGAGACTAGACTTAACCCATCCCATTGAGTAGTGAACACACACACACCTGGAGCGGTGGGCACCTATCTTTGCAGTGTCGGGGGAGCAATTTGTATATTTGATAAGACACAGGATACAACAGCTACAGTTTATTAAAAAATGCAAACATTCCAAATCTTTCTAGTACAACTGACACAAAAGCGATCTCTTAAATCTATGCACTAACACATTAGGTGTGTTTGATGCGATGTCGCAAGAACCGACAGGTGAATGACAAGAGTGATATTGACCGAATGCTCGGGGCTCGTGTTCATCAAATACTTTCTAAATCCCGGCCTCAGGCTCTTCAGAAATACTGCACAATCCTTTAAACCTTTTCAGCAAAGTCCTCTAAGTGACAGAAGAAGAATTGAATAAATGACAGTGGGTTTTGCAGTGACAGACAGTCAAATTTGTTAAATGCCAATGAAATGACTGAAGTAACATTTGTGAAAATAAGACTTCAATAATAACCTTTAAAGTAAAATGACTGAACCTAAACATAAGAGCGTAATAAAAAAGCCCATTTACAAGTGCATGTATGTATTCAGTATCTCAGATTTTTCCTATAAACATGAAATTTTGATATATTTTAGAGAAGTCAACAGTGGTGGCCGGTGACTGCTTTTTAAGAGGGCACAATGCGAAACTTGTCACAACATGTATTTAGCTCATTATGTGTGTGGTTCGTCATATCAAAATATGTGTTTTGCATGCCATGTAAGTTAAGATGCACCACGTGTGATATAAAAATATGAGACTACTAAAGGGTTTATGATAAAAGAAACACGTTTGCCAGATTTATCGCTTAATCTCTTGTGTAATCAGAGTTTACTGTTAAGCGAGTATTTTGTGAACACAAGCGTCTCTTTAACTATAAATCCTTTTGACGTGTGTGCAGGAGGCTCGTATTTTGTCAAGAGGCATGATGCACATGGTTCACATGAAAATTAAATAACTTTAATTGTCAAAATAGCTGGCAACAAAAGTGAGTACACCTTGATTGATAATGTATATCGTTTAACCATGCAAAGCCATGCCCTATTTATCATCTTTATGTTTTAATCTGCTTGACAGGACCATACAAATGTATGTATCTTGTATTACAGTAGTTAAAATTTGATGCTTTGAGTGCAATTCTCTCATAATAACCACTGGATGTTGAACATGGCACCTCATGGCAAAGAACGCTCTGAGGATTTGATTTGTTGTTTTCCACAAAGATGGCCGAGGTGAAGATCAGTGACACCCTGACACTGAGTTACAGTACAGTGTTGGCCAAGATCACACAGAGGTTTTCTAAGACTCGATCAAAGAAGCTGAGTATGTGTGCTGTGCATCAGGTGCAGAAGCTGGCTTTAAAACAGGCACATGAGAGTTGACGACACCGATTTAGACTATACATTTCACACTGCAACAAGTCGGTTTGCATGGCAAATTAATCCAAATTAATCATTGTTAAAGGAATATTAGTAAACAGGTAGTGCTTTAAAGAAATGATGATTTTTTTTAAGATGAAGGTAACTTTGTACAGCACTGCTCATATTATTTCCTCCCTAAGATGAATTGCTTTGTTGTTTTCCTGACCATTTTGAAAATCACCTTTGATAAGAGTGTCTGGCAAATAGATAAATAGGCGTGGAATATGTGAAATATCCACTAATTGTGCCTGTTATCCATGTAAAACCACTAGATGGCACTATGTTAAGTGATATAACAAAGAGAAAGAAAACATGATGAAGTATTATTTAAAACACAGACATGTTGAGATTGTATGGAGAAGTATTTTATTTAGATCATAAAAGGGTAATATAATTAAAAGTAAAGTTATTTTAAATGCGGAAATGGCTTTTCTGTCCTCATTTAGCTTATCTTGTGCTGACCTGAACTCCATCTTGCAAAAGCATACAGATATACTTCAAAACAATTACAAACATTAAGGATAATCCCTTATTTCTTACAGCAGTTTTTTTATATGGTTAAACAAATAATAATACCATGCAGTAAACTGTATCAATATGTGGCAATATTGTATTTAAAGATGCACTATTTTTATTTCCCAGTATTTCAATGTGAACAAGCTGTGTTATCTTCATGAACATCAAACTGTTATATTGGGGAATTTTTACACAATTATTAAGCATAAATAACCAAATCAGTACATGACAAGCATGAGTTTTCACTTATTCATTTAGCTGACACTTTTATCCAAAGCGACTTACAATTGCTATATATATATATATATATGTCAGAGGTCGCACACCTCTTGACTGGGGGTTAAGTGTCTTTTGTTTAGGGACACAATGATGTGACACAGTGGATTCAAACCGGGTCTCTCACACAATTGCTTATTAATTTTATTACGTCTAAGCATTAAGATTATAATTCAATTAAATTTTATTTATATAGGGCATTTCACAATTGTTCATTGTTCCAAAGTTGTTTTACATGAAATAGAAACAAAAACACAGCACAGCAGAGAACAACAAAAGCAGTTTTTAAATATAATTAAGGATGGAGAATTTGAAGTCAGTTATTCAAATGTATTTCCTTATTTAAAAGAAATACTCCATTCCAAACTATATTATGAACATTTAGGGGCGGTTTCCCGGACCAGGATTAGCTTAATGCAGGACTAGGCCTTAGTTTAATTAGGAAATATAACTAGTTTTAACAAACATGCCTTACTAAAAACATTACCTGTGTGCATTTTGAGGTAAAGCAAAGGGCACTGATGTATTTTAAGATATGTAAGTGCAAGTTGTTTTCAGTTTGGACAGCTCTTAAAAGTGTTTAAGTCAAGGACTAGTCTAATCCCTGTCCGGGAATCCGCTCCTAGTCTAGGACAGAGTACATGGAGGTATTCAAATTTGTTACTGTTTCCTTAAGGAGGTTCAACCAACTCTGAGTTGACTTACTCTGAGATGAGAAACTCTGTGTCGATTGAACTAACTAATTTCAGCTGTTCTGTACCCGAAAACTCAAAGTAGTCTGACTCTATAAGCGTGTGCACCGCCACTATGAAAAGCCATCATCAATGGAGCTAAGATATTACGATTCACCATGCCAACAGCTTGTGAATCAGATACTTTTAACTAAAACTAGAAGTGCTACTGCAAGTGTACAGGAACTAAGAGCATATAATATAAAAAAGAGGAGTTGTGGGAAATGGCTGCTTGAGTAAATGCATACGTTTAATTTTTCATCACTGTTATAATATCAGAAGCAAATAAACTGAGAACTGTAAGTTATTGAATTATATATTCATTTTCATGCAGATGGACAAAAAGACCATGAAAGCAGCTAAAAATTAGGCATATAAGACTTAAAAGACTATCTGACTTTACTAATGTTTGACGATATTAAAACCAAATGCCAAGCCAGTATTCGAACTCAGGTCATGGAAAGTATGTCTGCCTTGCCCACTGCGCACAGCACTACCCACTACATGAAGGACTCTGATGACAGAATTCGTAAGAAACATAAAGGCAACTGTTCAGATCACGGCCACAAAGGCTGATATTAGTCATGCAATCACTGTTGATATATTTAAAGGCCACTTCACACTGGTGAAATAAATGCACGTGGATATATATCCTCTTCCAACAAATTAATGCAATATCATCATCTACACTTAGGATGCTCTATAAAAATACATAACATTTTAGTCACTGATGGTCTCGGCACCTAAGTATATCAAACTGGCTTTACATACAAGTCATTTCAATCTACTGTTTTACATTTTTTTGTTAAAATCTTAGTGTAATACATAAAACATATAATAGGGGCGGTTTCCCGGACAGAGATTAGCTTAATCCAGGACTAGGCTTTAGTTTAATTAGGAAATATAACTAGTTTGAACAAACATACCTAACTAAAAACATTACCTGTGTGCATTTTGAAGCAAAACAAAAGAACACTGATGTATTTTAAGATATGTCAGTGCAAGTTGTTTTCAGTTTGGACAGCTCTTAAAAATGTTTTAGTCTAGGACTAGTCTAATCCCTGTCCGGGAAACTGCCCCATAAAGTAGTAAGTTAAAATGACTTGCACTGCACTTTGTTTATAACCTAAAGACAGCTAAAAATGTTTTACAGTGTACATAATACAAATGTGCACAATGAATGAATGAACTAAATGAACTAAACACAGCTACTCATTTAAAAATGGGAGGAGACGTAAGAAACTGTTGAGTTTACAGAATAAAACCTGCTCCCGAAGTCCCAACTCTGAGGGTAAGTTACCTTTCCTTCTAAAACAGGCTTGACTTACCTCGCAGTCTTGTGTTTAACCTACCTCCCATTCTGAAACAGAAAACACAGAGTTTTCTTCATTTTAGGGTTAACATACTCAGAGTTTTCACTTAACCTTCTTTCTGAAACGGGCTCCACTTCTCTGACAGTTAACGATATGGCAGCATAAGGAATCAGGCAGAATGGTGGTGGGATGAGAATCACACCAAACTGGAACTGAGCCTGTCTGCTTCAGATGTCCTCGGTGAACTGAAGACGAGACAGGGAAAAAAACAAGGTTCAATTAGCATAGAGGCTGCTCACATGTAATGGTAAAGGCATACAGTCATGCATTGGTCACCAACCCTGTTCCTGGAGACCTTCTTGTATAATTTAGATCCAACCCTGCTTCAGCACACCCGCCTCTAATTTTAAGGTAGCTGTGAAAAGCTTGATTAGCAGGTTCAGAAGAATTTGATTGGGGTCAGAGGTAACCTCTGCAGGAAAGTAGATCTGCAGGAACAGAGTTAGTGACCACTTGTATAATGGATGTGTGTGTGTGTGTGCTCGTTTCTTACTGTGTTAGTATGTTTAGAAGCTGAATTATGAAACACAGTGCCATCTAATTCAATTTCAGTCTTTAACATTGTAAACAGTGTAAAAGCATGTCTGTGGAAGAAGCTTAAGCCTTGGCTAATTTACTGAAGTGTGCATTGGGTGTTCTCTAACAAAGGGGATGGTCCATTGTTTTTGTCATAAGCTATGTAAAGAAATGCAGGCTTTCTGGGGAACACTGTCTTGTGTTATTATCTTTACTGCCATTGTCTGCTTAGATTTCCCCGATGCACAGTTTTTTTCCTTGAGGAACAGAAGGTTGGGGAGAGGAAACAGAGACAGAGGAAGATATTAAGAGTACAATGTAAAGGGGTTGGAGCTAAACTCTGTATGGCAGTGACCCTTCAGGACTGGCATTGAATAGCCCTGCTTTACAGTATACCAGTGTTTCCCAACCCAGGCCTATGTGGCACCCATCCCAGAATGTTTTAAATGTCTCCCTATATAAAACACCTGCTTTAACTCATAATCTTGTTAGTGTGTTAATCAGGAAGACATCTCCATCATTTTGGGAGGAAGCTGATGAGCTGAATTAGGCGTTTCATATAAAGAAAGATCTAAATCATCCTGGGAGGGGAGCCACTTAGGACTGGGTTGGGAAACAATGCACTATACTATTCCCTCAACAGGACTTTATACACTGATGAACACACTTTGCCTGAGTGAGAAAGACAGTGTGATAGAGAATATCAGAATATCATCTGAAAATGCCATGGAAGTGAAAGGGTGCTTCAAATAAATAAGTAAATGATAGTGTATACATTATCACAATGAGGATAATGTAATGAGTATTGACATCCATGTCCAGGATCTAGTGAGCGACCCATTGTTGTTGTAAAAGTGTAACGGGTGGTGTGCTTTAAAGAAAGCTATGAAGAGGAGAATCCATGTGCTAAAGGTGTTTATTAGTAAAATCCCAAAAAGGGCCAGCAAACATATCCAAACAGGGTAATCCACAATCGTAATCCAGAGACAGGCAAAATATATCAGGGCAGGCGGCAAACAGGCATTAAATCCAAAATACAGGCAGAAGTCAAACACAGGCAGATGCAGGTAACAGGGTAACAGATAAACAGAATAACAGAATAACAGAATCAGAATCAGAATACAGGCAGATACAAACAGGATGGCGATGTAATAATCAGCCAGGAGCAGGTGAACAGGATGTGACTTATATACAGACAGACAGGAAGTGTGAACTGTGACATGGCATGATGAATATCAAAATAAAAGTCAGAACAGAGCAGGGTATCAAAATAAAA
Organism: Misgurnus anguillicaudatus; assembly: GCF_027580225.2. NCBI lineage: Eukaryota > Metazoa > Chordata > Actinopteri > Cypriniformes > Cobitidae > Misgurnus > Misgurnus anguillicaudatus. The sequence goes on from NC_073351.2 coordinate 3,132,819, forward strand.
GTCCAAAATACAAAAATACACAGAACACAAGTAAACACAGAACAAAACCATTACAGAACCCCCCCTCTAAAGGGCGACTCCCGGAGCCCAACATACAAAACATACAGTCCAATAGAGGGTGGGCGGGCGGGCCAGGACCTCTTGGTGAAGGCAGGGCAGTTCAGGAGAGGTCCTGGGTCATATGGCCAGGATGGTCCAGGAACATGGGGCAGATGCGGGCCTGGGTCATGGGGCAGATGCGGGCCTGGGTCATGGGGCAGATGCGGGCCTGGGTCATTGGGCAGGTGAGGACCTGGGTCATGGGGCAGGCTAGGACCTGGGTCATGGGGCAGGCTCGGACCTGGGTCATGGGGCAGGCTAGGACCTGGGTCATGGGGCAGGCTAGGACCTGGGTCATGGGGCAGGCTAGGACCCGGGTCATGGGGCAGGCTAGGACCCGGGTCATGGGGCAGGCTAGGACCAGGGTCATGGGGCAGGCTAGGACCCGGGTCATGGGGCAGGCTAGGACCCGGGTCATGTGGCAGGCTAGGACCTGGGTCATGGGGCAGGCTTGGACCTGGGTCATGGGGCAGGCTTGGACCTGGGTCATGGGGCAGGCTTGGACCTGGGTCATGGGGCAGGCTTGGACCTGGGTCATGAGGCAGGAATAGACCTGGAACACAAGGAAAGGAAGGGTCCGAGCACACTTCGGCCTCCGCCTTGGTGTCCTCTGCCTCCTTCCTGTGTCCGGGTACTACCCCCCCCAAAAAAAAAACTTGGGAAAGCTTCCGTGGACCAGGGTGATGATATTCCAGATGGTGGACCAGACGAATCAGATGAGTCAGTTGAGCCAGGTGAATCAGACGGGACAGGTGAGCCAGGTGAGCCAGACGAATCATGTGAATCAGGTGAGACAGACGAATCAGATGGGACAGGTGAATCAGGCAGGACAGACGAATCAGATGAATCAGATGGATTAGATGAATCAGAAGAATCAGAGGAGTCGGGCGGATCAGGTGAATCAGGCAGATCAGGTGAATCAGGTGAATCAGGCAGGTCAGGTGAATCAGGTGAATCGGGCAGATCAGGTGAATCAGGTGAGTCGGGCAGATCAGGTGAATCAGGTGAGTCGGGCAGATCAGGTGAATCAGATGAGTCGGGCAGATCAGGTGAATCAGATGAGTCGGGCAGATCAGGTGAATCAGATGAGTCGGGCAGATCAGGTGAATCAGACGAGTCGGGCAGATCAGGCGAATCAGACGAGTCGGGCAGATCAGGCGAATCAGACGAGTCGGGCAGATCAGACGAATCAGACGAGTCGGGCAGATCAGACGAATCAGACGAGTCGGGCAGATCAGACGAATCAGACGAGTCGGGCAGATCAGACGAATCAGACGAGTCGGGCAGATCAGACGAGTCGGGCAGATCAGACGAATCAGACGAGTCGGGCAGATCAGACGAATCAGACGAGTCGGGCAGATCAGACGAGTCGGGCAGATCAGACGAGACGGGCAGATCAGACGAGACGGGCAGATCAGACGAGACGGGCAGATCAGACGAGACGGGCAGATCAGACGAGACGGGCAGATCAGACGAGACGGGCAGATCAGACGAGACGGGCAGATCAGACGAGACGGGCAGATCAGACGAGACGGGCAGATCAGACGAGACGGGCAGATCAGACGAGACGGGCAGATCAGACGAGACGGACAGATCAGACGAGACGGGCAGATCAGACGAGACGGGCAGATCAGACGAGACGGGCAGATCAGACGAGACGGGCAGATCAGACGAGACGGGCAGATCAGACGAGACGGGCAGATCAGATGAGTCGGATGGTTCAGATGCGGGGCCTTGAGGAACCTCGGGAACAACAGAGCAGAAGGCAGACCAGACGCACCACAGGGCTATGGCAAATTCAGAAAGTATTGAGTCAATGAAACATACCTCTGTGGTCGTTGGTTCAGGCATGGTGGCCATCTTGACATCAGGTGCTGGGTGACTAATAGCCCTCATGAGTGCAGGTGTGGTGGTGATGATAGCTCTCTGAAATACAGGTGCAGGTATGATGGTAGCTCTCTCGAAAACAGGTGTGGATACAGGCAGGATGGCGGCCATTTTGGGAACAGGCGGGATGGCAGCCATTTTAGGGACAGGCAGGATTGTGGTGGTTTTCTTGGAGACAGGTGCAGGTGCAGAGACA